>NC_068315.1:14521961-14708500 GCF_025860055.1 Xyrauchen texanus
TTGCCACCACTGCCACACTAGTTTTGCTACAGTGTTGGTTCACCACCTGACGTCCAATTTAAAATCTGTGTATTAAAGCAAAACCAGCTGAAAACAACTAGTGTATCAGATTTTAGCAGACATTGTTGTAAATGCAGTCAATACCTACTCTGGACACACCCTTTACTTCATTCATTCATCTTCAGCTCAACATCATCTCTCTATTTCTCCTCCGCACAGACTAAAGAGGGATCAATAGTGCTTCTTGCCCTCATTTATGTCTACGCTGTTTAATGCTGTATAAAAATGTCTGCACGAAAGCACGTTCACCATAGCTCAGCTGCTTTTTTTTTTTTTTTTTTTTAGGTGGGAGGACTTATAATCAGTTACTCTGTCATTGGCTATCATTCTTTTATCAGCATCCATTCATCATAGTTCATGAAGAATTCATCATCATGGTCATCTTGGAATATGAAATGGAGGGAACGAGCCTGCCCTTTAGAGTCTAGTTTCACTGTAAATTCTATCTGTGTCTGAATAGGCATACTTCCCTACTACACATAATGCAATAAAGCAGATCACTGCATCTTTTTTTTCTCTCTCTCTATACAATAAAAGTTAATTTTTGGCTTGTTGAAGATCAAAGAACACAAAGGCCAAATGGCAAGAAATAAATGGGTGTTTCTTCAACTTCAAGCATTTTTAGCACTGTTGATTTCAAGAAAGAATTTTCACACTCTCAATAGTATATACAGTTTTAGTTTAGAGAAACACCATCTGTATGCAGATGATGCAGCTTGGACACATCATCAGTGATGAACCCAGGGTCGTTGGGTGTTTCGGGTCTATATCATCAGACACCCTCACCTGGGTGACCCAGCCGGGGATGATCAGTCCCCAGCTTGTGTCCAAGCGGCACACTACACCATGGATCCCCCCTCTTGATCCACAGCCACCTTGAAGCTTTTTCCACAGCTTCAATGATGTTCCTGGTGGCTTTTCTTTCCTGCAACCCTCTGATACCAAGGAGCCTGAGTGCCCTGTGCAGAGACTGCCCTGGAAATCCCCTGCAGCCCACCTCGATAGGCTCACAGCGGGCCTTCCATCCATTCCCTCTACAGGCCTCCAGCATCTCAAGGTATTTGGCCCTCTTCCGCTCATTTGCTTCCTCAGTGTGGTCTTCCTAGGGGACTGTAAGTTCCAAGATCATTACTTGCTTTGAGGAGTCAGATGTTAAGACCACGTCTGGCCTGAGTCTTGTTTTCTCAATGTGCTCTGGGAACATCTCCCAAGGTCCACTTTCAGCTGCCAGTCATAAGCCGTGGCTAGCAGCTCTGTTGAGGTCTTCCGCTCTGCCTGCATTTTCTCCCCTGCCCTGACCAAGGCGATGTTGTGCCTTGCTGGGAGCTGCTGTTTGCTCTGTCATATTCCTGTGCAAATGGTATCCGCTACTGCCGTCAACACCTGGTCATGGCGCCATGTGTACCTCCCTTCTCCCAGGGCTTTCATGCAGCAGCTCAGGATGTGCTCTAGAGAACCTCTTGCCAGGCACAGTGGGCATGCTGGAGTTTCCACAAGACCCCAAGTATGCAGATTGGATGGGCTTGGGAGGAGATTGCATACCGACTGAATCAGAAATTTGAGTCTCGCTGGTTCTGACTTCCAAATTTCTGTCCAGGTGATCTTTCTGGTAGATGCATGGTCCCAGGTCGTCCAAACTCCCTGCTGATGCATGGCCAATGTCTTACTGTGGCGCTCCTCCTCTACCTCAGCACAAATCTCCTCCTGGACCAGCCGGCGTCTCTCACTCCCCTGCGCTTTGTCATAGCGGGGTCTTATATGACTACCAAGCCCTGCTCGTCCGACTGCCACAGAACCTACCAAGACACCATGTCTCAGCCTTGCTTCTGCCTGCTCAACTGCCTCCTGAGCCCGCCACTTCCTTCCAGTTCTCACTGTGATGCCTGCAGAGGAGACTCTGCAGTCAGATGAGTCCATGTAAAGTAGGACCTCCCTGGCTCTGGTGACTTTAAACTCCTCTGTCAGGCCGGTGAAGGGAAGCTGCAGCTTGTTTGTGTGCCCATATAGAGCAATACTGCTAAGGCTCTTCGGCAGGCCCAGCCACCTGCAAAGGAACTGGCTGATGTTTCGCTCAAAGCTCTCCACGGTGGTCCCGAATGAGTTCTTAGATCTTCTCTGGGACATGGTATGCTGCCAAGGTTTTTGTCACCAGCTTATGCGGAATGAATCCGTAAGCATTCGCAAGGTCAAGCCAGAGGACTGACAGGTTGCTTCGGTTTTCCTTTGCTTCACGGATCAACTGGGTGACCACTCCTGTATGCTCTATACAGCCTGGCACACCTGGAACGCCTCCCTTCTGCACTGCGATGTCTATATAGGAATTCCTCAGGAGGTACTCAGTAAGCCGGTTTGCAAGGATCTTGAAAAAGACTTTGCCTTCCACACTTAGCAGCGAGATGGTGCGGAACTGCGTGATGTCGCTCGCCTTCTCCTCCTTTGGTATCCAAACACTGTTGTGGCTGATACTATACAGCAGGGATGGGCAACTGGCGGCCCCCTCCTCACTCAGTGCGGCCCGCGGGTCAATTTTCAAATACCATAGAAATGTTGGTTTCACGGGTTTTACCGCATCTGAACCAATTTCAAATGATACAGTATACCGATAGAGGGCGCCTCCTATGCAAAACGCGCTTAGTCGGATCTGCTTCATTACTGTCAACGATGAAGAGAGAGAACCATGAGCGGTAAAAAAAGAAAACTGAATCAAGAGAATCGTACTTTTCAGACGAGATGGGAAACAGATTATCTGTTTACAGAATTCAAAGGTAGACCTATGTGTTTAGTGTGTTTGGAAACAAGATCAATATTTAAAGATTTCAACTTAAGTCGTCATTACAATACCACACACAGGGACAAATATGGAATGTACACCGGAGCTGCTAGGGCCGCTGTTATAGCTGACCTGAAAAGAAAGCTCAATCAACAACAGAGTATTTTTACCAGAATTACATCCACACAGGAGTCTGCCCTCAAGGCGTCTTACTCTGTGGCACTGGAGCTTGCTAAAGCCAAGAAGCCCTTGTCAGATGGTGAAATGGTGAAGAGGTGTGCAATGGAAATGGTCAAATCATTTGGAGACGAGGATATGGCTAAAAACTTTGAAACTGTCTCCTAGTCCCGTTGCACAGTGACATGCAGAAATTTTGACATCCATAATCACGTCGATGGCAAATTGAAACATGTCATGCACGACTGCAAATACTTCTCATTAGCGTTGGATGAGAGCACAGATGTGACGGATATTAGCCAGCTACTGATTTTCACTAGAACGATTGAGAGTTCATTTGTTGTACACGAAGAACTTTTAAAATTGGTGTCGTTGCACAACACTACTAAAGGGATGGATATTTTCAACGACGTTAACTGTGTTGTGAATGAGTATGGTGGCTTTGACAAGCTGTCAGCCGTCGTTACTGATGGCGCACCTGCGATGCAAGGAAAAAACAATGGTTTCGCCGGGCTCCTCCAACAGAGCGGGGTGGACTGTCCTATACTGCACTGCATCATCCATCAGGTGAGTTGTTTTATCTTCAGCTCACTTTTTATGATTATGAATATGGGCGGCCTTATGAGATTAATATGACAGGATAGGCCTATGTGTCGATTTTAGCGCTGAACCTAATCTTTATTTGAATTGTACAGGAGGCTCTCTGTGCCAAGACACTTAACTTCAGTCACGTTATGGATCTGGTGACTAAAGTTACAAATCTCATACGAGGAGGGAATAGGTCTCTCAGTCACAGGAGGTTTGTAGCTTTTTTGGATGAAGTGAGCGCGGCGTATGGGGATTTACAAATGCACACCGAGATTAGATGGATGAGCCGAGGAAAGTGTCTGGAACGTATTTTTGCGTTGCGCACCGAAATTCCTGTGTTTTTGGAGTACATTGTTCGAGGCGATACAAGTGAAAACACCCGAAAACTCAGAGACACAGAGTTTCTTTGCGATATGGCCTTTCTTACGGATGTTACCTCACACCTCAATCACCTGAACACACAGTTACAGGGGCGAGGCCAAACTGTATCCGACCTTTACGCACACATGAATGCATTTGGGAGTAAATTAGAGCTTTTCAAAGAAGGATTTTCATCCAATCGTCAAAATTTTGCACACTTTCCCGCTTGTGAAGAGATGCGGAGAGATGTCCCTGAATGCGATAACATTTTTCACAAATACAGAGCCGACATCGAAACACTGCAGCAGCATTTTAAGTGCCGCTTCCATGATTTCCACGCCATGCAGCCACGAATAGCGTTATTCACTGACCCCCTCTCTGCTACTGTCAGCGAGCAACCCTCCGAGTTGCAGCTTGAACTCTGCGAAATTCAGTCAGACCCGTTTTTTCAAGCAAAGCGCAGTGAGAGGGGAGTTTCATTTTGGAGGATACTACCAGAGTCCTGCTTTCCACTTCTCAGGGATTTTGCACTGTCAATGGCCAGCATGTTTGGGAGCACGTACATTTGCGAGACCAGCTTCTCCACAATGAAACATATAAAGTCGAAAGAGAGAAACAGGATCAGCGATGACGTTCTGTTTCAGCTCATGAGGATTGGCTGCACTAACATTGACATTGACATCCAGTCTATTGTACGCCAGCAGGAGAAACCACAAGTATCTCATTAACTTTAAACGTTTCCCCCCTGTAGGTGAGATATAGCCTATGGTGGAAAGTATGCTTCACTTAATACTTTTTTAGTGCTGTGCCATCGTTGAATGTTTTTTTTTGAGAGCCCACAATGTTTGCACTGGAATAATAATAAAAAAATAGAAATAAATTTTTGCTACTCAGTAATGTGTTTTGTTTAAAAGTTAATTAATGAATAGAAGCAGGAAAAAATAATTGAGTATGGAAATGCAGGTTGGATCACTAAACATTACAGAGTAATACAGACATACATGTGTTTTGTTCTTCTAAAATGGTAGCTCTAATTTTCCAATATCCCATTAAGTATTTTCACTTAATAGGCTACTTTTCAGTTTTGTGCCATCATTGAATGTTTTTTGAGAGCCCAACATGTTTGCACTGGAATAATAATAAAAAATGTTTGCCACAGTAATGTGTTTTTGTTTGTTTATGTTAAAAGTTCACTCATGAAAAGAAGCAGAAAAAAATTATTGAATATGGACATGCAGGTTGATTCACTAAGCAGAGTCTGTAATACAGACATACGTATGTTTTCTTCTAAAATAGTACCTCTAATTTTCCAATATCCCATTGGTGGAAGTGCACGGTCACATTTGGCCCTCTGATAGTGACAATAAAATATTTGTGCCCATCCCTGCTATACAGTATATAGTATCAGCCACAACATTAAAACCACCTGCCTAATATTGTGTCGGTCCCCCTCGAGCTTCCAAAACAGCGCCAACCTGCATTTCTGAGATTGTATTCTTCTCACCACAATTGTACAGAGCAGTTATCGGAGTTACCGTATACTTTGTCAATTCAAACCAGTCTAGCTATTTTCTGTTGACATCTCTCAGATGTGCAGAACTGGATGTTTTTTTTTTTTTTGGCACTATTCAGAATAAATTCTAGAGACTGTTGTGTGTGAAAATTCCAGGAGATCAGCAGTTACAGAAATACTCAAACCAGCCTGTCTGGCATCAACAATCATCCATGTGATTATCTAATCAGCCAATCGTGTGGCAGCAGTGCATAAAGTCAGCAGATATGGGTCAGGAGCTTCAGTTAATGTTCACATCAACCATTAGAGTGGGGAAAAATGTGATCTTAGTGATTTGGAGCGTGGCACAAGTACAGGAATTCAAAAACAGTCTCTCTTTCTTTTGCCATCTCTTCTTTCACATCTTGTTTTCCCTCATACTATCATGCCTCTACAATCTCCTCTTTCTTCATTTCTCTCTCCCTCTTCTTCCAACTTCCTTTCTGCATCTCTCCTACATCCCTACATCCTCAATTTACTTTAAAACAGACACTCTCCTCCTCCTAAACCACCATCCTCTAATCCTGTTAGAGGGGTGGGCTTTGATCTTCTGTGAGTGATCATGTTTCTGGTGTGAAGAAAGAAGAGAGACAGAGAGAGAGTGCTACATAGATTAAAGCAGAATATGCATTGGTGTTGACATTCCAGCACTAGCTGCATCTTAAGAGACTGTTCTATTGGGACAGACAAGTTATGATCATTTAATGTAGACTTTAAATCAGAAGCTTAGCTGCCCTGCAAGGCCCTGAGGAATTCACTAAAACAAAATGTGATAGAAAAACCTTTAATTCACTTTTGCAAGCAACAAGGTAAACACTAGATGCTGCACTGAAGACCAAAACTCTCATACTGTGTGGTGGTGATGGGAAAACAATGCATCAGATGTAACTATTTGTTGTATGTAATGTCTTTTAATAATCTAAAGTAATGATGATATATTGGTGCTTGTAATATTTTAATGATGTAAGAGAATCCTGGAGCAATGCGCAGACATCATTTCAGTCCTCCTGCAAGCTGCTGTTGTATATTTTAAGACAAACGTTGAAGCAGACATTATAAAAGCATTAGCAGTCTGTGAGTGGAAAATAGATTATTGCATATAATATACAGACTAATATGAATCCATCATGTGTCCAGTGGAAATTGATTTAATTCATGCTTTACACTGCTCACTGTTGTGTGCAACCTACAAATGAAATCTTGTGGTAAATGTTTTTATATGGAATAAGGTAAAATGTGGCAGCATATGTGTGAGCTTGGGTTCAATAGGTGCTAATGGGAGGAGCCAGAGGAAGTCAGACAGCGAGGAGGTTGTCAAATCAAATTATTTTATTTAAGATTTGTCTTTATTTAGGCACCAATAATCAACGATTTGGGGATGATATTGTGGGCTTAGTTCAGCATAAGCCACAAACAGACAACTTTAACCATCACAGTGGCTGGGAAAAGATCATCTTCAGAACAGGAAATGCTAACATTTTCTTATGTCAAACAATCAGACAGTTGTCATTATCTAATGGCTTTGAACCACAAAGAATGTTTTAAGTACAGCTTCTGAAATGACATAAATGCAATCATAAAACAACCACTTTTAACAGATTTAATATAATTTATTTTTAAGGGAAAAGTAGGTTTAAGTCTGGAAAAATCCACCAAAGACAAGATCCACAATCAAAACACTTCAGAGGTAATTTAGACCAGACAAACAGCAATTTTGCTTATTTGCCATCATGATTGACTTTAGAGTCTCTACTGTTGAGAATTCAACTGTAAAAGGCAAACTCAAACGGTGCTTTGGGATTTCAAGTAGTTTTGTGCCATTTAAAGAACATGAAAGTTAGTGAACTTCATTGGTTTATAGTTTTACACAGCACCTGCTCAAGCAGATGATGGTTTTACAGAACAGTTGCAGCTACACGTTTATTTGAGACATTTAGGATGCTATTAAAATGGTTCAATTATTTTAATTGCCAATTTCTTACGAGAATAAAGCAGGGCAAGAGGACTATATCTTCTGTGTAAATATATATTCTCAATATACAGCTGCATATACTTATTTATATATATATATATATATATATATATATATTAGATATTTCTATTAATCTATCTATACAAGTATACATGTATAACAAATTAAAGTTTTTTTTTAAAACATTCCATTACCCATTCATATTATATATATATATATATTATAAATGGAAACACAAATGTTTACACAAACTGATCATTTAACTACATCACAATGCATTTCACCAAGGAAAAAATATTTCAAATATATAAAATATCCATCCAAAAATACAACACTGAATGTTCTTAACACACACATTCATACTAAACCAGTTAAAGATTTTCCATTTTTTAACTCTCAAGGATATGTTTTAATCTATATTAGTGGGCCTCTGTCTAAGACAAATTAGTCTTGGCAGAGGTTTTCTGGCAGCATTCATTTTAGTTGTAGAATGTGGACTGAAATTGCATGATGATATATATGTGTTTGTGAAATGTCTCTGATAATTTGTTGTTACTTCAAATGTTCAACTGTTATTTCAAGCATGCTTATCATGCTCCATTTATATTCAGTGTATTGCAAATTCTCAATTTGTCTGAGTGGCAATATGTTTTTTGATGAGCCTGCCTTTGTTAGCCTGTTTCATCTGATTCACTAAACTGAAGCACTTACGTACACACAATGTCTCCAAAAACTATAAATTATAATTATCCTCCTTGGGCCTCTCATTTACATTGCATTTATATTACCTCTGCACATGGGCCATCATAATGTTTGTGATGGAATTTTGGAGATTTGAGTTTTATGCTAGTACATCATGCTGCTTTTATTCATTAAAACACATAAAAAAAAAACATACACAAATAAACATGACACAATTCAAGCATTACAAAACAACAGCTGAGATTATATATATATATACATATATATATATATATACACAGAAAAAAGTGCAAAAGACAATATTGAAAATTACATAACAAGTGAGTCTATTAGTGGACTGTTTTTGCATTCATGTAACTGCATTTTGTACGAACTAACCAGTTGACACATGGAGAAAATAATAATTTACATATTTGCAGTTAATTTGGCCCATCAGTATGCATGTTCTTCCCCTTAAAGTCCAGGACGTCCCACAGAAGGGTGGGGTTTTCACAATTGTGCTGTGCTCCCCAATGCTCCATAACTTCCTGTTTCTTGTTGAACACCTTACTGCAAAGGATGCAGTTAAAGTGGGACCCCACCCTCAACATTAAAGCTTTACTCAAACCCTTTAATACATTGTCGTCCTTCCCTACTAACCTTTCCTCTTCCTCTTCTCGACTCTCTCTGGCTCCTTGATGGTGAGAGTGGAGGTGACGTTTAAACTTGGAAAAGGAGATAAATTCTTCGTCACAGGTGCCGCAGTGCACTAGGTTGCGTTTCTCATTAAGCTGTCTCCAATAATGTGCCGCATGTTTGACCAGCTCATCTTCTGCTTCGCGACCTCTGCGCGAGGCCCCTTCTCTTAGTCGCACCTGGACCTCTTCACCATGCACATACAGCAAGTGCAGCTTCATGTCAGCAAATGTAGGTGTGACGGCCTGGCAGCGACCACATTTAATCTGTAGCTCTACAGGGTCAACATGTTCTGAGGCCTGTTCTTCAGCCTCTGAAGATCTGCAAGACAGAAAAAGAACATTTACTTAACAAGCAAGCAGGGTTTAGCAGAAACTATTGTTAGATGTTGAACTTTCTAAAGCCACCTAAGAATGTCTACACTGCATCATTCCTATCCATCAAACACTCCATAACATAATTCTCTTGTGTGTAGTTTCTCAAGGGAAAAAACTTCCCAGTTAATGATCAAGAGACAATAAGCGCATTTCCACCACCAGGCCAACGGTACTGAGCACGATGAGAAATGGTTCCAGTAGCATTTACACTCTAGCACGGTTCAGTACATTTAGATTACAAACTGTTCCTGGCCAGAAATTCTCAGCATGGCTAGCTAACAATATTTAAGAAAAAAAGAACCATGCTAGTGGAACAACTGCTGTGGGTTGCCAAGTCACGATTGTTTACTTGCCTAGTCAGTCCATTCTAATCCTAATTTTGCAGCATTACAGTGGAAAAAAGACACTTTAACTGTGCCAATCAGCCTGGATTGGTATGGAACAGCACAATTCCTCATTTGGCCCGATAGTGGAAAAGCGCCAATTGCTTGTTACTTACACTTCTATAGGCATTTTTTCCTCGTGTTGACTGATGGATGGCTCCACAGTGAGTATGACTCTGTGCACCTCTCTCAAGTGGCTGAAGTAGACACCGACATAGCCAAACGACTTCTCGCAGAACTCACAGCAAAGGCTCTTCTTGGGTCTGCTTTCTGC
This sequence comes from Xyrauchen texanus, assembly GCF_025860055.1. Classification (NCBI taxonomy): domain Eukaryota; kingdom Metazoa; phylum Chordata; class Actinopteri; order Cypriniformes; family Catostomidae; genus Xyrauchen; species Xyrauchen texanus. Next base: position 14,531,852 of record NC_068315.1, read on the forward strand.
ATGGTGCAGCTTCATATGAGTGCTCAGACTGCCAGAGTGAGCGTAAGCTTTCCTGCACACAGGGCAGACATAAGGCCGTATGTTACTGTGGCTGTTCATGTGACTTTGCAAGTGATGCTTGAACTGGAAACACCTGCTGCAGGTAGGACAGCGATGTAGTGGACGACTTTCCATGTAAACCAATGCTCCACCACCTTCACCATCTATAAAAGGCATCTGATCAGTGGCTTGAGAAGACTGGGTAGCACTTGATCGTTTTTCGGATATCTGCTTCCCTACTGAGAGCTCCTGATCAGGGTTCTCTGGTGTTGACAAGGAAGGAAGTGGTACAAGTTGTGGAACAGTGGCTTCCATTACCAGTACTGGCTTGGGACGAATACTTCGATACTTTTTTGATAGGTCAAGCAACTTCTCCTGGGAGGCAGAACTCACACTAGCTGGAGGTTTCTCGGGTACTCTCCTTCTGAAAAATGACAAGGATCTTTTCTTTCGGGCCTCGAAGGCCAGAATATCCTCTATGGTTTTCCTCTTCCTCCCTCGCCTTTTGCCTTGAGACTTCTTCAAATGGGTTTTAGGGTCTTTGCTTTCAATTCTAACTTTGTTGTCTGGAGGATTGGCTCCACTTACAGTCTGCCTCTCTGAGAACTGGGTGCTGGCAAGGCAGGATGGTGCCAGGAGGGAGCTCTTCACCTTGGCATAGGGTAGGATGGGCAGCTTTCCCTTGGGTGGAGATGGAATGATCTGAACAGCTTTGCTGAAGATAGTGGGAGAGAGAACTGTGATAGCACCGCCAGCTGAAGCTGGACTCTCAATTGGGGTTTTAACCGGTGAGATATTATTGACAGGGGTAACAAGCATGGTTTTGGAGGCTCCGGAAGGGTACTGTAGGCTGTTGAGTGGACCTTCGTTACCCTTTTGTTCCACTGTTTGATCTGTCTGTGAACCTGGTAGCATGGGTGCAACAAAGATCTCAGATGAAGCAGTGTCAATCATAACAAGCTTCTCAGATGATGGGTCTGGACTCTGCTCTGTTTTTAAAGCAGATGATCGAACCTGTATTGTTGCCGAAACCTTGGCTGGACTCTGTGTCTTGCAACTGGCTTTCTCTGGAGTGCCCTTGCATCTCATAGGTTGATATCTTGGAATAGGCAGCTTAAGGTTCTTCTGGATTGGCTGTTGCTGTTGTGTCTGAGGTAAGGCCACTAATGAGAAGGTCCCCTCTTGTCCTGCCACTTGCATGAGGGCGTAGTTCCGGGCAGGAACAAGGATGGATTTGGGGCTGACAGCCGTGGATGCTTCTGGAAGGGCTGAGGGAGGCTGGCAGGACAGGACTGCTGATGATGGAACCATTGCAGGGGCTTTGGGGGCAATGCTGCGAAACTGGAGACCCTTCATCTGGGACTGGGGCCGTGCATCACCTGTCAAAACAAGATTAGACAAAAAAATGCCTTGCACTTTGTCACCTAAGAAATCACACGCAACATTAAAAGAGAACAGAAAAAGCACAAAAAGAAGGGATGCCATGCTAGACTTATCCTGTTTTATCTCTTTTTTTGTCATTCTCTCTTTGTCACACACAACAATCTACCCTGGGGCAAAGAGTTTGAGCCCCCTTTGATTCGGGCTTAGTGTATTGCTCCAGTTCATGCTGTGGCTCATTCCACAGCATGCTTCTTAATGCACTATGACACACACATACACACACACACACACACACACACACACAAAACACACCTCCTTTAGAGCGTGAAAGCTGCCAGCAGTAGGAGCTTGGACTGGAATAAAATTAAATAAACCTACTCAAACAAAAAACTGCTTGCTGACCTGGCTAACTTCTCAATAGAAATATAGAATGGATGGCAGGATATATTTATTTGATGTCACTATTTTCTAAAACGATCCAATTTTAAGAAATTAAAACAAATCACGTTTTAAAAATCTCAGATGTGAGAAAAGAAAATTTAGATTTACTCTTTAGCAGACAGCATTCAGGTATACATTTATTATTACATGTATTCCTTTGGAATTGATCCCATGACCTTGCCATTGATAGTACCATGCTCAACCCGTTGAGCTACAGGAATGAACAGGACAAAAGTTGAGATATCTCTCTGACTTCTTGAGAAAAGAGAGCAGCCATGGTTAAATGTTGAGTTAAATAACTTAGTAATAATAGAGAGTAGAACAAAACAAATACATTAGTCAGGGAGGAAAGAGAGAGGTGTAGCTATAAAGATTGCTGAGGAAGGTGGAAAAGATTTAAATTAAGTTTCAATACACTGCCTACGGAAGTCTGCACGCACAAAGCAGGGTAATTTCTAATCCCATTTAGGCCACTTGTAGAATTAATTAGTCTAAAAACAGAAACATCATAAAAGCTGTGTTTTTACCAGGCTTTAAAGGGGAAGCTGAGAACACCTGAAGGGGAGGAGAGTAGGCTATTTTAGGTGTGAGAAATGAGGACTTATTTATAGCCATAGTAATGTTCACAAAGAAAATGGGAGCATCACGGAACGATTAGCAGGATGATATGTGAGAAGTTCAAAGGTGATATCTGGTGTTTATGTTTGAAGAAGAGTTATGCTCTGGCCACCATATATATCCATGTGCAGGTCTGCTTTTTGTAGCAATTACCAGATTGTGTTTGTGGGAATGAAAATAGTGTGCCTGTGTGTGTGTTTACACCTCACCCAGGCGTTAAGGAATGTGCTGAGGGTGCCAGATGTTGGTCAATGGGTCAGGGGGATTTACCTGTTAGGCTGATGTTACAAAAATTCTTTCTACTTCCGTAGTTTCATTCTTACACCATGTTCTAACCAGGTGTGATGCAACAAGTAATTAGTCTGTCCACACTGAACTTGTGACAACTGCAAAATGTCACAATCACAAGGTAACCAGAAGAATAAAAAAAAAATAAAAACAAAATTGTACCATTATGTGTAGCAGGATTTGAAACCAATAACATTTCACAATGGGCAGCGCTCACCTGCTTGACACTGCAGAAGCGATTGATAAAATATCCTTACGCTTTGTCACGTCTGATAAGTACACTTGTTAGTGACTACAACTGCAACTTTACTAAAACTCAACCTTCACAAGACTGCATGTAAAGAGGCTTGTTCACCGTTTTTTGAACAGTGACATTATCTCTATACTCACTCGGTGTATGTGATTTCAGAGGGCTGGAACGGTGCTCTTGGGTTTTCATGCCTGCCACACTATAACTGAAGATCCTGAAAAAAATAAATAAATACAGAACAGAACTGTGTAATTAAGACAATAGATGCTTTAAATTACAGTGTTTATAGGTGTCTGCGTGTTCAGTGATGTCTTCTCCTCCCTTTCCTCTCACTCGATCAAAACCAGAGGACATTCCAGATGTCACACAGGCTCAGATTAGAGTCAAGGATAAGCAGAAAAACAACAGGAGGTGAAGGATAGAGAGGGAGGTAAGAAGAGTTAATCGAGGAGGCAACATTGAATGAGCCAGGTGAGACTAGAACAAACACTAAAGTGTGTGTGGGAAAGCGAAGAGGATGGGGAGGGATGTCATTTGACCTGTACATGAAGGTCCTCATCTGTAGCAGTGAGATAACAGCCTTGGAGTGTGTGTGTGTGACGAGGGGAATATATTTTAAGGGACAGTTATTCCAGAACCCTGTAGGTCTGAAAGAAGATGAAAGGAAGGGATCTGCAGGAGATAAGAGAGGTGGACACAAACGACCATTCTGGAAAGAACATCCGTATCCAGCAGCCATGAGCTCCTACTGCCACACAAGCACACACATTCCTCACACATCTGTCACATCTCTGTGCCTCTATGAACTTCCCAATCGCTACACAGTACAGGTCTGTCATTCTGGATTTTCGTTTATTTAATCAACTCCCTGTTGGCTAATTCCCCTGTTGTTCTGGGCAAGCTGTGAAGTCGTTAACACGTGTGAAAATAATAATAAAAAAAAAAAAGGGTGAAGATGAAGAGACAATAAACTGCACATGCTAAACCTTCTTAGCCAAGTTTCTTCACTGAATTTAACGAGAATTTTTCTCCAAGTCCACTGATCTGTTTGATATTAAAACATAAAGAGTGTTATTTCCCGAATGTACCCACAGGAATTATCATCTGATTTTTTTAGCTTCTTTCCTACTTCATGTTGTTTTTTTTTCTCACAAGTTTAAAACTGCAATAGTAAGCCAAATGTACTTTAACTCTTTCCCCGCCAGCGTTTTTTAAAAAAAGTTGCCAGCCACCGCCAGGGTTTTTGACGATTTTCGCTAAAATTTTAATGGCCCGCAGAATATTTTCTTCCATGAATATATGAAGATGCTATATATCAAAATAAAGATCTGGGCCTCTGCTTTTAGGCAAAAAAAAACGATTTTATTTTATCTTCATTTGTTCTTTTTTTATTGCGACTTGAACAGAGGTAGGTTTTGTCAAAAAACAACATTTCAGACAAAAAGCTGAGAAAAAGGCATGTTTATGTCTGATATTTTGAGCTTCTCATACTCCACTTCTTCATGTTTGAGACGATCGCAGTCTGTTTCTTTGATCAAAGAGTTGCGTACTCTTTCAAAACATGCGCAGGGGTCTTCCTTACCTTATAACACCTAAAACACGAAAACCCGGAAAATTCCGTGTTTGGCGGGGAAGCGTTTTTTCATAAAACATGCAAAATTCTGTGTTTGGCGGGGAAAGAGTTAAAGAAAGATAACACAAACACACTGTCCAAGCTAAATAATTCACATGAAGTTTTAAATGATAAAACAATTTATATATATATTTTTTTTTAATTATGACAAAATATTTGGAAACTTACTTGGCTGGGTGATATATAAAATATTAACGAATCATGATATCGTGATAATTTGCAGGTGATATAATTTATTTATTTGATTTTCTCCCCATTTCTCCCCAATTACTAATGCGCTCTAAGTCCTTATGGTGGTGTAGTGAAATCTCAGTTACCTCTGTGTCTGAGGACATCAATCTACGCATCTTATTACATTCCGTGCGTTACCGAGGAGACATTGCGCCTGTGGAGGCTTCACGCTATTTTCCGTGGCATCCGCACACAACTCACCACACGCCCCACCGAGAGCGAGAACTACATTATAGGACCATGAGGAGGTTACCCCATGTGACTCTACCCACCCAAGCAACCAAGCCAATTTGGTTGTTTAGGAGACCTGAACTCGTGACTCCAGGGGTAGTAGTCAGAGCCTTTACTCGCTGAGCTACCCAGGCCCCAACTGGTGATATAAAATTAAGCAATATCATAAATATCACAATGTTTTAAATGTGCTTTTTATTTGGCCACTACGTTTCCAAAAGAGTGCATCTTGAAACAAATTTTGCGATCTTTCTGGGCTGCACTATTAATAAAAATAACAACAAAAGTCTCAGTATCGTCATATGTGATTGTTACATTGCAAAAGGCTGCAATTTCATTCAGTGAATACATAGTCTGTGTGTGCTTCAGAGTGAACAGGTGACAAGTTCTACGATGATGCTTCTTCAGTGCTCTCAGAACGGTTTGCATGCATTGCGAAAGCAAAGTGCTGCAGATTCACAAATTAGTGCAATTCCAAACATTTGTGACCACTAAAGGTTATTATAAATATGTCTGAAAATGGGACATGGTATCATAGAAAAGGAGATGACATCACTTCAACAGATTTTTAATGAGCAACATTGCAAACAGACAAATACACACTACAGCGCACTTTCAGCGTTACCCCAAAATAAAAACTTCAAGTGAAGGTAAATGCGACAGCACTTTCAGCTTTCCGCCAAAATAAAAGCTTTTTTATTGAACAAAACAAATATAATACTCATAACAATTCATATAATAATAATTCAGTATTATATTGTATTATAATAAACATTTAAAAGTGAGTGAATGTTAAAAAAAAATAATAACTGTAGTACAAGTATATGTAGGCACTAGGTGTGTGATGAGATCTCGTGCCATGAGTGAGAGTTGTGACAGACAAGACACAAACAATATTTAAGCACAGTAAGAAAGTAGTGCTGTACACCATGGCTAACACAAGCACTATGCAAAATACCTACAGAACCACCACAGCTCTCAACTAAAATCAACCATGTCTGAAGAGACTCATGTGAAATCATACAGGAGAGAAGCCAGTCAGTTGAGTTTGTGGCAGAATCTTTTACAGTGCTTGCATATTGTTCTGTCTTTTACTGCATATGATAATTTATACTCAGAAAGTAGAACTGAAGTGACATTCATTACATGACTAGTTAAATTATTTCAAAATGCACCTGCATTGTTTTGTTTTTTGTGACTTTCAGTCGAATAAAAGACAATTTTTCCAGTCATAGATTTAATCATTGAATATTTCTTAAAATGTGTTAAAATATCATCTCGTCTCGTTCTTGTGAACCCAATATCATGTTTCGTCTTGTGAGCTAAGTGTACCTTCACACCCCTATCAGGTACATTTTATTTTTTAATACTGTATAGCTGTATTGGTGCATCTAAATGAAAATTATTAAATATCATTCTGGTGTTAATTTAGTGAAAAACTGTATCTTCTTGGCTAAATTATATATATATATAATTTAGCCAAGAAGATACAGTTTTTCATATATATATACACACACATGCATGTATATTAGGGCTGTCAATTGATTCATTTTTTTTTTAAATCAAATTAATTACACGATGTCCCAATTAATTGCATTTAATCGCATATACAAATATTTACTGAGAAAGCCCCTCATATAACAATAATTCAACATATAATGATTAAATAATTATACATAGTTATCTTTAAAAAAATAAAATAAAAAAAAAATATATATATATATATATATATATATATATATATATATATATATATATATATATATATATATATATATATTTATTTTTATTTTATTTTTTTCAGATAATTAAAATGCATAAAATTCTTGCGGCAGAAGAGTTAATCAATAATGCAATAAGACAATACAAAAAAACGGCTTTAGAATACAATGTATTGTTTACTACCATATTATTGATCGTAATCCAATCATTGGCACACAGTTCACAGCAATCCATTTCACAAGTGAATTTGTCAATCAGTTCGAGATTTATTATGAGGGCTTGTTTAAGGACCAGTCAATTTCAACAAGAGTAAACATAAAATGTTTAGGTCACATGTGACAAGTTAAATAAAGTTCAATACTTAGAACACATCTCGAGATCCCTTAGTTCGGATTTGCGCTCCAGCAAATGTTTTGAACGCAAGAATGTAACGAATGTCTGTTTTGTGCTGTCTGGTTGTTTTCTTCACTGTATAAACTGCGCATTGCCACACAGCTGAAATTTCAATTATTGCCCTCTGGAGTAAACAGGTGGTACTAAAACCTTGTATTTCTCAGGAATCTTCCTTATTACAACCCGGGTGCATTTTACGAATAATTGCATTCATTTTTTAACGCGTTATTTTTAATCAAATTAATCGCACTGAATTATATATATATATATATATATATATATATATATATATATATATATATATATATATATATACATATATATACATACATACATACACACACACACACACACACACACACACACACACACACACACACATACATAAATACACATGTATACACACACACACACACGTGGAATAATGTACAGATTTTGCTCTTATGCAAAGAAATTGATACTTTTATTCACCAATGTGGCATTCAACTGATCACTATTGTAGTATTATACATGCAGAAGAATTGAAACAACATGATTTGAATCTGGGATTTACCCAATCTTAATCCTGGAATTCCACAACGTCATAAATTAGACGGCCCAGGCATCAACATTGCTCAGAAAGGCCCCTCTGCATGACCTCCTGAACTTCCACACAGAGTTATAGCAAACTTCTCTTTGAAAGGTTTCCAAAAGACCATCAGATTTTCATGAATCGAATACTAACAATTTCAACTTAATCCAGGAACCCTCTACACAAAGTCACAGTACTTTACAGATTTAACCTTCTAAAAATGTACAGAGTGCATTTAAATCCACAATTTATACAATACCAAGGCTTGCTAGGGAATTCAGAAAATTGCTTTGATCTGTGGTAATTTGTATAACTGACAAATTAATGATTATAGCCTGACATACCCTCTTGAAAATGTGTGTAATATTTTATCCAGGTTGTATAACCAAGGAATTAACCAGTATGATTTGTAACCAGGAATTTTCCTGTTTTGTTACCAACACATACAAATATTAATGAAAGAATGTCAAATTTGATATGCAAACGCTTGCATGGAGGAAGCTGATGACAACGAATATCATGTCTCTTGTACCATTCTCAAGATATAAAAGTTAATGATTAAATATGCACTATTTTTGAGCGGGAGATTTGAAAGAATCTGAAACAAAAGGATCATAAATCAACTGTCGGAAAAGACAGCCCAGTTGACCATGTGACTCTGAAAAGTCACTTCTGATTGGCGCAGGATACCTTAGGGGTTGCGGCCAATTTCAGTTTAAATGTTTCCAAACAGGTAGAACACTCTCTCTTCTGTCCTCTTCTTCTGTCGCCATCTCTCGTCTGGTCTCTCCTGCTCTGCTCAGACTTTGCTCTGACTCTTCCCTCGTGGTCTTCTCTGGATCTCGTCGGAACACGATCCATGCCATGTGAGGTCCAAGGAAGCTCCACTGTACTGATCCCTTATTTCACATTCTGTCACTCTTCTCACCAACCTTTCTCATGTACAGTATCTCATAAAAAGTGAGTACACCACTCACATTTTTGTAAATATTTGATTATATCTTTTCATGGGACAACACTGAAGAAATGACACTTTGCTACAATGTAAAGTAGTGAGTGTATAGCTTGTATAACAGTGTAAATTTGCTGTCCCCTCAAAATAACTCAACACACAGCCATTAATGTCTAAACCGCTGCAACAAAAGTGAAAATGTCCAAATTGGGCCCAAAGTGTCAATATTTTGTGTGTCCACCATTATTTTCCAGCACTGCTTTAACCCTCTTGGGCATGGAGTTCACCAGAGCTTCACAGGTTGCCACTCGAATCCTCTTCCACTCCTCCATGATGACATCACAGAGCTGGTGGATGTTAGAGACCTTGTGCTCCTCCACCTTCCGTTTGAGAATGCCCCACAGATGCTCAATAGGGTTTAGCTTGGCCAGTCCATCACCTTCACCCTCGGCTTCTTTAGCAAGGCAGTGGTCGTCTTGGAGGTGTGTTTGGGTCGTTATCATGCTGGAATACTGCCCTGCGGCCCAATCTCCGAAGGGAGGGGATCATGCTCTGCTTCAGTATGTCACAGTACATGTTGGCATTCATGGTTTCCTCAATGAACTGTAACTCCCCAGTGCCGGCATCACTCATGCAGCCCCAGACTATGACACTCCCACCACCATGCTTGACTGTAGGCAAGACACACTTGTCTTTGTACTCCTCACATGGTTTCCGCCAAACACGCATGACACCATCTGAACCAAATAAGTTTATCTTGGACTCATCAGACCACAGGACATGGTTCCAGTAATCCATGTCCTTAGTTTGCTTGTCTTCAGCAAACTGTCTGCGGGCTTTCTTGCGCATCATCTTTGGAAGAGGCTTCTTTCTGGGACGACAGCCAGGCAGACCAATTTGATGCAGTGTGCAGCGTATGGTCTGAGCACTGACAGGCTGACCCCACACCCCTTCAACCTCTGCAGCAATGCTGGCAGCATTCATACGTCTATTTCCCAAAGACAACCTCTGGATATGACGCTGAGCACGTGCACTCAACTTCTTTGGTCGACCATGGCGAGGCCTGTTCTAAGTGGAACCTGTCCTGTTAAACCGCTGTATGGTCTTGGCCACCGTGCTGCAGCTCAGTGTCAGGGCCTTGGCAATCTTCTTATAGCCTAGGCCATCTTTATGTAGAGCAACAATTCTTTTTTTCAGATCCTCAGAGAGTTCTTTGCCATGAGGTGCCATGTTGAACTTCCAGTGACCAGTTTGAGGGAGTGTGAGAGCGATGACACCAAATTTAACACCTGCTCCCCATTAACACCGGGGACCTTGTAACACTAACGAGTCACATGAGACCGGGGAGGGAAAATGGCTAATTGGGCCCAATTTGGACATTTTCACTTAGGGGTGTACTCACTTTTGTTGCCAGCGGTTTAGACATTAATGGCTGTGTGTTGAGTTATTTTGAGGGGACAGCAAATTTACACTGTTATACAAGCTGTACACTCACTACATTTCTTAAGTGTTGTCACATGAAAAGATATAATCAAATATTTACAAAAATGTGAGGGGTGTGCTCACTTTTGTGAGATACTTCAATCGTAGAACACCTTCCCTGTTGTAGGTCAGTTAGGATCACTACATTATTTTAAGAATGTGAATTGTCAGAATAATAGTAGAGAGAATTATTTATTTCAGATTTTATTCCTTTCATCACATTCCCAGTGGTCAAACGTTTACACACATTTTGTTAATATTTGGTAGCATTGCCTTTAAATTGTTTAACTTGGGTCAAATGATTTGGTTAGCCTTCCACAAGCTTCTCACAATAAGTTGGTGGAATTCTGGCCCATTCCTCCAGTCAGAACTGATGTAACGGAGTCAGGTTTGTAAGCCTCCTTGCTCACACACACTTTTTCAGATCTGCCCACAAATTCAATCAGATTGAAGTCATGGCTTTGTGATGGCCACTCCAATAACCTTGACTTTATTGTCCTAAAGCCATTTTGCCATAATTTTGGAGGTATGCGTGTGGTCACTGTCCATTTGGAAAACCCATTTGTGACCAAGCTTTAACTTCCTGACTGATGTCTTGAGATTTTGCTTCAATAAATCCACATAAATTTCCTTCCTCATGATGCCATCTATTGTGTGAACTGCACCAGTCCCTCCTGCAACAAAGCACCCCACAACACGATGACGCCACCCCCATGCTTCACGGTTGGGATGGTGTTTTGGGCTCGCAAGCCTCACCCTTTTCCCTCAAAACATAATGATGGTCATTATGGTCAAACAATTACATTTTTGTTTCATTAGATCAGAGGACATTTCTCCAAACAGTAAGATCTTTGTCCCCATGTGCACTTCCAGACTGGCTTTTTTTATGGTGGTTTTGGAGCAGTGAGTTCTTCCTTGCTGAGCAGCCTTTCAGGTTATGTCGATATAGGACTTGTTTTACTGTGGGTATAGATACTTGTCTACCTGTTTCCTACAGCATCTTCACAAGGTCCTTTGCTGTTGTCTGAGATTGATTTGCACTTTTCACACCAAATTACATTCATCTCTAAGAGACAGAATGTGTCTCCCTCCTGAGTGGCATGATGGCTGCGTGGTCCCATGGTGTTTATAGTTGCGTCCTATTGTTTGTACAGATCAATGTTGTACCTTCAGGCATTTGGAAATTGCTCCCAAGGATGAACCAGACTTGTGGAGTACCACAATTTTCTGAGGTCTTGGCTGATTTCTATAGATATTCCCATGATGTCAAGCAAAGAGGCATTGAGTTTGAAGGTAGGCCTTAACATTTATCCACAGGTACACCTCCAATTCAGTACACCTCCTATCAGAAGCTAATTGGCTAAATGCCTAAAGGCTTGACATCACTTTCTAGAATTTTCCAAGCTGCTTAAAGACACAGTTTACTTGTGATATAGTAAATTTAAAGTGAAACAATCTATCTGTTAACAATTGTTGGAAAAATTACTTGTGTCATGCACAAAGTAGATGCAATAACTGACTTGCCAAAACACACACACACACACACACACACACACACACACACACACACACACACACACACACACACACACACACACACACACACACACACACACACACAGCAACAAAGTATTAACTAACTGAATTGAAAATACAAACATGCAAATACATCCTAACATGCAACATATGTAATCCTACAAAAAGACTGCTCTGCAGGAACACAACAACAGATGTTAAAACATGCCAGTCAACTGGAGCACCGGAACAAAGGAACCACATGAAATAATATCAACTCTGCATAACACACGCACAAACATACTCTTGAGTGATTAGCTGTCAACTGAGCCAATCAATGTGGATGGGGAAAAAAATCTATTCCAATTTCAAAACTTCAGGCTTGCCTGTACAAGCAGATGTGGACTAATCAATAGGTAAATCATCCCACATCAGAAAGAAGAGAGAATATAGAACCAAAACATCCCCACTGACTCAACTGTTTCAATATCCTTCATTATATGCATACTGTAGTTAAAGTAATATTTCCCTAAAAAATTACTCAACATGTTGTTTCAAACATGAGTTTTCTTTCTTCTATTAAACACTAAAGATGATATTCATGCAATTTCATACAATGAAACTGAATGGGGGCATGGGCTACAAAAATGACAAAAGGAAAGCACCAAAGTACTGGATGAAATACATAGTCCAAATGAATTTTGCACTATATTCCAGACCTTTTAAAGCAATAGTTTTGTGTGAGGAGGTGAAGAAATGTAAGTGATTTGTCGACTTTGTTTCCACTTTGCGATAGTTCACAAGTCTCAGTCACGTTTTCGTACAAATCAAATATGGTGTGCCAAAAACTGACTTCAATTGACTGCTCACAAGAAATGCAAGGACAAATGATGTTTGACTTCACTGATGTCAAACCTGGCATGACATGTCTTCATTTGTAATTTTGGACACAAACAGCACCAACTTTATGGTGCTTTTTGGAGCTTGACAGCCCCTGTTTACTGCATCCTTTCGCTGTATCGAAAAGAGGAGGGTGAACATTCTTCAAAATGTATTTTGTGCTGCATGGAAAAAGTCTGATCGGTTTGGAATGACAAGAGGCAGAATAGACGGCAGAACTGTTTCTATTCTATTTAAATATTGAGCTGGAATCGTTCTATTATTTTCGTTTAAGCAATGTATTTGTTACCTATTTTATTACAATTCATTGTGATTTATTGCTGTGTACATAATCTTGTTTATTTGAGTCTTAATGTAGAGTAACAAATTTCCATGTGGACAGTAAAGATTTAAATTTAATAAAAAAAAAAATCAATGTATAGAATCTAGGCTTCCATAAATTACATAAAGGAAAAAGCATTACTTTGAACCAATGATATAAAGCGCTGTCTCCAAAACGTTTAGAGGACATTTCCAGCAAAATAATATTAGTAGTAAACATGTCAGGAAACAAGGAAAATATGAACATTTCATGGAAATGTTAAAGATGAGTCTGAGATAAAAGTGTGTCATAATTTCTCTTATGCAGTGATTTTGTTCTGAAAGACATCATGGTGAGGAGCCTCATTTCCGCAGTGCCGACCAGACAGGATGCTTTAAATCAAGGTGGTGAACTCTGACCCACAGAATGCAGTTGCCAAGGGCAACTTGTGTGTGTCACCTCCACGATGAGTGAGAGTGTTGAAAAGAAAGTGACTGCAACAGTCAAAAAGATTCTCGGCACGCTTGAGCTGATGTTGCGTGAACATCTAGATTAGGAGGGGGGCAAGTGGCATAACTGTGAATTTGGATAGCTCAATATTCTTGAAGTTTTTCAATCTAAGATAAAGAAGTGAGAAGGTACAAGCAGCTGGAAGATTTCTTGGTATTTGATAACAGAATTCACCCTGATGAAGTGATCAAGAAGTCTAAATGACGGGCTACGAAACCGTTATGAAAGTGTTCTGGTGGGTATGAGAGCTTTGGCCAGAGGCTAAGTGAGTGTGAGTCACCTTATAGAACCTTTAAATGACCATTCATTGTTTAGTGTGACATTTTTGTTCATTAAATAGGTCACACTGCAGAGAAAACTGGTACGACACACACTCACACTCCACCTTCAACCCACTCTCTTTTCTTACTCCTTTGCGATATTCCTGTTTCATCACTGTGCCCCCATTTCCAAATTTCATATATCACCTTGTGGTTTGAGGAGAAATAAAAACATCTAAGGTTAGAGTTGGGAATAATAAGGAATTTAATGATTCTGGTTCTAGTTTTTTTTTGAAAATGAATCACTTATTATAATAAAACACATTTTTTATCTACACATTGTCCTACAAACAACCTGTCAGCAATAACATGCATCTCACTAGCCTTAAAGGTAGTTCACAAAAAACAAAAAAGTGCCATAATTTTCTCACACTCAAGTTGTTCTTATTCCATTTGACTTATTTTCTTCTGCTGAACTCCACAAGAGATTTAAGACAGAATGTTAGCCTCATTCACATTCACTTTCATTGCACCTTTTTTCCTTAATGGTGACTAAAGCTAACATTCTGCAAATAATCTCCTGTTAAGTTCTGCGGAAAAAAAGAAAATCAAATGGAATTGGACAAACATGAAGGAGAATAAATGATAAATTAATTGACATTTTTGGGCAAACAATACATTTAAAGGAAAGTTCCGGGATCAGTACAAGTAAAGCTCAATTTGTGGTATAATGTTGATTACCACAAACATTTATTTTGACTCATCCCTCCTTTTCTTAAAAACAAAAATCAGAGTTACAGTGAGGCACTTACAATGGAAGTGAATGTGGAGAATATTTGGAGGGTTTAAACAGAAATGTGAAGCTTATAATAATAAAAAAAAAGCACTTAAATTGATTCTACATTGATTATTATTTGAGCTGTAAAGTTGTTTAAATTGTAATTTTACAGTCACTTTAGGGTTTTATTGTTTGTAGACATTACATAGTCATGGTAACGACGTTGTAAAATTGGCTGTAACTTTACACAGAAAAGATTTGTAAGTGATTTTATAGCACTAAAATCATGTTTACACACATATTGTTTATGTCTTGTGGCTATAACTTTGAAAAATGTAGTATTTTAATGTTCAAAAAATTGCCCCATACACTACCATTGTAAGTGCCTCACTGTAAATAAGTTTTTTGCTTTTTTTAAATTTTTTTTTTTTTAAAAGTGTCAAAGTCAAAGTACATTTTTGTGGTAATCAACATTATGCCACAAATACTATCGATTAAACTTAACTTGTATTGAACCCTGAATATTCCTTTAATTACACAAAGCAATAATGGTTCTTGGTTAATTTCTAATTGGATATGACGAAATTAATGACTTGTGGTTCAGTAGGTGTCACATACGGAACAGTTCCGACTGATTCATAAATGTTTTCTATCCACTCTTACTTGTTCAGGAATCGGACTACAATGTTTTGTGCAGTAAATTCAGTAACAACGCAGTAAACAGTACTTTACATCCGCATCAGTTAAAGAATGCACGTTCGAGACTCGTTGAGATTCATGACAATTTTTGGATTCCGGAATGGAACCGGTTCTGAATATGCTTTCAGTTCCCAACCCAAACAAAGGTACTGACTAAGCACAAAAGAGAGGAACAAAAAGTGAGGAAGACAGGAATATAGGCAAAAGATCTAGAAACAGAGAGACAAAGCCCCACATCAAGTTTTCTCCTCTGAAATTCGGAGGCTTCAACTCTGCATATAATATAAGAATAGAGAGGCCGGGGAAAAAACCTGTTATAATATGCACATTTTTAATGTTAGAGAATATGAAACTGAGCATCAAAGCTTATGCAGATACTCATGCCTTAGTACTCGTTCAGGTCTGGGGACCTCAGGGACTTAGCAGTGAGCTCAGGTAGCTTAAAAAAATAATAAGAGGAGAAACGGTTATCAAGATAGGATAGCTCGTCTGTTTGCACATAAACATGGTTTGTTGTGAGTGTTTGCGTATAATTAGTGTCCGAAGCTGCTTTTAAATCCACAGACACAAGTGTTCTCACTGTCTGCTCTTTTCTGAGGTTAAAGTATTAGTTCAGCGACAAATAAAGAATTCTGTCATAATTTATTTACTCTACTGTCATTCCAAACCTTTATGACCTTCTTTCTTCCATTTTTGAAGCTTACATAAAAAAAAATAGTTTAGCCTATTTTTTAAGACTTACGCATATCAATTGTGAACTGAAACTTAATTGTGCACGGTTTAACAAGATGTAATTAATAAAACTTAAAATATTTATGTTTTTTTAAATCAATGATTTCTCAAATCAATTTGATGGAATTTTGTTATGAAGTTGAAATGCGAAAATCTTCAGTCCTCATTTGCTGTAATCACAAGGAAGAGTGGCCAGTTCAACACTCAAAATGTCTCCTGTATTCCACAAATGAAAGTCATACGGATTTGAGGCAACATGAAGATTGAGTGAATGATGACAGAAATTTCATATTTGAGTAAACACTCCCTCCCAAGTTTGAGATTTGGCATGCTGTTTTACCTTCATCCCTCCAAAATCTCACAGGAATCACACACACACTTGTGTCGAACAAAGGAAGCAGTCGTGAATCTAGACTTCAGAGTATATGCAATGTGATGGGGGAGCCGTCTCTCATTTCCCTGCAATAGAGAGGCACTCTCTGATATAGCAGATGTTTCTCTGATGACTATGAGAATCTGGGAAACATTGTCTGGTGAGATCAAAGAGAAGTGGGGCTGTAATTACCACAGTAACCAAGAGTAAAGCTGTTAAATTAAGCAGGCTCAGCCTTCATTCTGTTAATGAGAAATTTCTCTCCTCTCATTAGAGGAGGTATTTACGAGGCGAGTCAAAACCGCACATTGGGGTTTGGAGTGTTATTTATTGATTGAAGGCATTTATCATACCTAAACACTCACTAAATAAAGAGCTACACTGTTACATCGGAACTAATAAGGTCAGAGCTACTATGAACATAAGGCTAAGAAAAAGGCAGATTCAATTAATCAAAACAACAGTTTTTGAAAAACTGGATCAACATTGGTTGTTGAACCAATTTGTTGTTGAAATATTATGAATTTTGATAATATAACACTAGTGGACAATACATATTAAAACTTCAAATACATGTCAAGAATATGCTTCTGTTTTTAGTGGAAAATATTTTTGGCATTTAGCATAGGCTACATCATTTGTTGTTTACTTGGCTATTGTAAAGCTACACAACATAATTGTATGTATACAAGTCTGCAAAACAATATGGAGGGATGGGGTTCTAAAGGTGGATGCAGTCTTATAATATTTGTCCGAGGGATGCCTTACTGTTTAAGACTTTAAGAAAACCCCTCTAAAAGACTATAAGCAATATTACACTAGTTCTGTTGCACTGAATATCAGAATGGATGATAAAAGTTCTGTACGCAAGAAGTTAATATCAAGTAACGAAACAAATGCAGGATCAGTCGTTGCATTTCACCAAGCAACACACAGACTGACTAAATTCTGATACAAACAGTGATTGATGAATCAGATTAGAAGACCGGAACAAACGGTTAATAAACGTTATCACACAGCTCTCTGGAATACTCTATTGTGACTGGTCAATGGCGCCATCTAGCGGTCTGATATTTCTCTGTAACAAACGCACATCAATGTATCAGACCGCTCATCCGGGTTTTTGTGAGGCATCTTTCCTGCTTCTCGGATCACTGTGCGTTCTCTACAAGTACTGTAAGCTAATAAAATTAACTCAAATAATGTATTCCTGTGCATTTGTTTATTTCTTTCTTTGGCAAGTAATTTTGTAATGAGATGTGGATTTCAGCTCTTGAGCGATTTATTTCTTCTCACATAATAACATAATTTCAATGCAAATTAATGTTTCATGTACATTAATTTGTTTCTTTGGTAAGTCATTTTGTAATGAGATAAACAATGAGGAGTCAGACATTCATTAACTACAAAATAAAAACCAACAGAACTCAGATGCAAATCGGAGTGGGATTTCAGTTGTTCAGCTATTTCTTTCTTCTCACATAAATACATAATTTCAAAGTAAATCAATATTTTGTAAATTTGTTTATTTGTTTAGTAGGCTTCAAATATGCAGGATAATATA
This sequence comes from Xyrauchen texanus, assembly GCF_025860055.1. NCBI lineage: Eukaryota > Metazoa > Chordata > Actinopteri > Cypriniformes > Catostomidae > Xyrauchen > Xyrauchen texanus. The sequence continues at coordinate 14,549,718 of NC_068315.1, forward strand.
CAGTCAGACTGTACATTATACCTTATATATGCACATTTTAAAGAATTACATAACTTACTAAACTTATCTATTGAAAAAGATTAAAAGAAAATAAGTTTCCATACTTATTACTGAACATGGCATGACTGATGTTGTAAGGAGTAGTGGTTAAAGCTCTGGTTTAGAGAAAGCAGTAGGTTGCTGGATCAAGCCACACACGGAGCAAATAATGAGCTATCATCATCGTGGCCTTGATCAAAGCACTTAACGTCAAGTTTCTACTGGCAGTTTTCCGTATTTAGTGTACTGTAAATCACTATGGACAAAAGTGTCTGTATAATGACTGCTTAATTAATTTGCCAATCTATGACACAGATTTTTAGACTTTAATTTACACTGATATTTTGAATGTAATGTAATAAGGCTAAATTATCGAATATGGTAATACTGAAGGGACTGAAACAGCTGTCTATTCTACAATGAGGTCAATGGAAGCAAAGGGATTTCTCAGATCTCCTGAGACGCTCCAAAGGGGATTTGTTGAGGCCTTGGTCTCTCGTTGACTGAGAACTCAGGACATTTACAGCTGGATGCAACACTCAATATTGTAGGCTATATACTGTACACTGTACTTCACTAAAAACATGATTAGACCTAAACACAAACTATTCCACTGTCAACTGCATGAAATTATTATTTTGTTTTCATTTGGCATCTGTGCTGCATATAGTGATTGTCCCTGGTCGTAAGCAACAAGCATTAATGATGTAGGAAGGATGAGACTACTGTATATCCTAGGCCTACTACATGCCCTTATTGAGACTTTATAAGGACTGGTAATTAAGCACCATGGCTTAATGATAATAGTTTAGCATTATTTCAGTGGGCTGTAGTGCTGGATTGTAATAATCACAGTCCTAGCAAATCTGACCTCAATTGTACCAGTTTAAGTAAAGATCAACGAGGTAACTGCACCATGAGAGAAAGTAAATGCTCTTGATAACAACATTGTTATTTATTATATACAATAAGATGTAAACCCAAGCTGCCAGCCAATAAGGATGCACTACAAAGGTTTAGTTTTGACCTAGAGAACGTATTCAGTACTATAATCACATCAAAGCAGTAGTTCTCCCCAAACTGAACAATCTGTCATGATCACCCTCATGTTGTTTCAACCTCATATTATTTTCTTTCTTCCATGAAATGGACAAGCATTGATATGACTCAAGAACTGTCAATGATATATATATCCTGACACAATCCCAGCTTTCGGATGAACCATTCCTTTCACTGTGTGGTAGTGTAGTTGTCTCAGATAAGTAGTAGCTGGATTTGCACTTTCTGCATTTTTCAGAATTCCAGATTACCCATCCCTAAACATTACATAAAACAGTGTGGTTGGTCATTTTAACTGTCCTTTAGATACATTTTCCTTATGGTATTTTCCTTTTTGTTCTTGGTCTGAATAAGCTGTAATGTCAGACCTGATGATGATAGTCAAAAGTGGAACTACCTATAGATTTCAAATGTAGACTTGTGACATTTCAAGAAATAGTTCACCCCAAAAGAAAAAACAATCTCATTGAAATTAGTTTTGTAGAAAAAAATATAATTGTGCCACCATATTAATTTATGTCATTATAAAACTACAATTTAATAATAAAAGAAAAGTTTTTTTAAATAGTTGTAAAAGCAGCCAAAGTGTCCAACATAGATGGGAACTCCTTCAATACTGTTTAAAAACCATCCCAGAATGATACCTCAAGGAGTTGGTTGAGAAAATGTCAAGAGTACATGTCTGCAAATTCTAGGCAAAGGGTGACTACTTTGAAGATGCTAAAATATAACACAGTTTTGATTTAAATTAGATTTTGTTTAGTCACAATATAAATCCCATATTTCCATTTCTGTTATTCCATAGTTTTGATGACTTCACTATTATTTTAAAATGTGAAAAAAAAAAAGTTTATATACATATCTATCTATCTATCTATCTATCTATCTATCTATCTATCTATCTATCTATCTATCATACACACACACACACACATACTTTTGACTGGTAGTGTACATGATGCCTTGATGTGCTTGTTGGAGCTTCAAAGTTTGGTCACTGTTCACTTGTGACATTCTTCTAAAAATCTTAATTTGTGTTGTGCAGAAGAGAGAAAGTCATACACATATGGGATGGCATGAGGGTGATAAACGATGAGAGAAATTTCATTTTTGGGTGAACTATTCCTTTAACAGATGTGAATATTTTTTTGTGGTGTATTTTATGAATTTGTATTTTTAAACAGCAGATTTTTTTTTAGAACTTTTTTAGAGATGGAGATTAACCTGAAGCTTAACCTGTGGCCCAGTTTGTTTACAATCTGATTATCTGAGAGATTTGTATTTAAAGTTCTGAATCTCTTTTTAGTTTTAAAATGTGAAACTGTAGAGCTTTATAATCTGAATATTTACAGGCAATTCTACCTCTATACAATTCAAAACAAAAAAATCAGTTTAAATACACCACAAAAATATAGATTTTAAATTTTCAATGTCACATTTAAATGTATAATCTAATATAATTTAGTAATTGTTCTTGCTCTGTACTCAGTAAATCAGCATGATGGATAAATAAATCAGGACTGGCAACTCAAATATATTGTGTTCAAACTCTGTATTCATTAGCCAGAAAGTTCAAATAAGGGGTCTATCCCAGTAGTGGGCCACTCACAGTATATGCTAAAGCTCTGTCAAGTGACAAACGACAAGACATTTAGTTGGTCGCTTGGTTTCATTCAAAGATCCTTTGATTTACTGTGATTGTGCCATGCAGCAGTTTTGGTTTCGGTGTGAAAAGGCAAATTGCTTGTCACTTGAACTTTGTTGCATTGTAAATGTTTGCAAATTCGCTTTGGATAAAAATGTCTGCTAAATTAATAAATGCAATATAAAATGCAATGCATAGTGTTTCTGTAGCGTTACCAAAAGAATCTTCAGTGCCTCTGTCTCAAGACCACCTGCAGTCCCCTTCTTTCTCCTCTTCTCCTTCCACAGCCCGCCGCTCACCTGAAACAAGCACAGAAGAAACACAGTTAAAGGACCCTTTAACCACATAATCTGTCCAGCCCTAAAGACTAAATAAATAATAAGCTCTTTCAAGTGAATTATTCATATGACATTCTTAATCCACACAGACTACCCTTGTTAGACACTCCCATGTGAAACAGGAAAAAACGGATGTGGATAAAGAAAGAAAAGTTCATTCACCAGAACTAGCTCTGTCTGCAGCCTTTGGGAGCATCTATGCAGACAGCAAAGACAACTGAACCCAATACCTCTGTTATACTGGAGCCAGGCTTACTAACTTGTTCTCAGATATCATGGAGGGCATCTCACTAAAGTGAACATGTGGATGTGGTTTGCGGATGCCGAAATATCCACCAACACAAACTGAACAAGCCTACACTGTAAACATGTTTTCTTTTTGAATTGTTAGCTGTAAATTATGGATGTTTGTGTTTGGGGTGAAACAGTGTGATAAACGAGGACCCTGGAGTCCCATCAGGGTAAAACGCAAAGCTTACGACCTCACCTTGGACATGGATGTTTGTGTGTATGTGTGAAGGGGTCAAATGGAGTGAGTAGCACACAAGGACATAAGAAGATGCTAAGGCACTCAGTCAATAATGTTTAGCCTCCAAACACAGTTGACCTCACCAGGAGATCCGAATGAAATCGCGCTTTACCATCCATATGACTATAATCTGCTCCACAGCCAGGGGAGAAATGATCTCTTTATGAGATATATTACTGAGGTTTTCTTATTGATTATTCATAATGCTTCACAAAGTGGCTCTCTGAGTGTCTGAATAATGCATAAGAGACTCAAATACATGGTATTAAAACAAAAGGGATGAACTTTAAGGGTTTTATTTTGTGAAGTTTTAGAAAGTGGGCTATACCTGTGTTTAGGTAATAAGTACATAAGTGCAAGAAGTGCTTAACATTGGTGCGGCGATGTGAAGTCATTTATCATGATACAAATGTCTAGCATGGTTCATTCATATAATAACGGTATTTAAAAAGAGCTTCAACAAAACGTCATATGCTAAAGGAGATGAGGCCAAATATTGACTGTGTGGTGTCAGCTACCATAAATAATTAAAAGAAAATCCTATCTAAATCCTAACAAAACTCATATCTGTAGCACAAATGATGCACTGCTGAATACTAAAGGTTAGGGTTTTGAAAAATAAATAAGTTTAAGCAATATTAACAGTGTTGCTTGCCTTAGCAAACACCACTAATGACTTTGTCTACTCTCAATCACAAAATCCCAGTCGGTCCCACATGCACAATCGCACAAGGCCAAGCCACCTCCAAATGTAAACAATTACATTTCTGATTAAAGCTTTCCACTTCAAACATTGCATTGTGTTTACCCCAAAAGATCAGCCGATAGAATACCAGCAGACAGCCCAGTATGTGTGTATATGTGCATTTGTATTTGTCCTCTTAAATGGTTTTCAGTGAACACATGATTATCTCATGTATGCATGCTATACAAAAACACACACATACTTTTTAATATGTAGTCCTGTGCTGTGACCTGGAGTGTGCAATTGCACAAAGGGTGAATAGTGTGCCGTCTTGATTCCTTACTGCTCGGCTCAGTGTGACTCCAACCTCCGTGGCAACATTGAGACACAGGCTTTTTTGTCCGACCCTTGAGTGTGACTGACTGGGCTCTGTTGTCTTATTGTGATGATGTCAGCACTCACAATTGCAAAAGTATTGTTCAGCTTCACTTGAGTAAAATGGCTTTATCTGCAAATCAAGTCCCTAACGTCAGTTTGGCATTTATTAAACTGTAAGCTTGTTATGGTAAAGCTTTAACAGCAGACAAAGACAATCATTCTGACAGTGACAATATACTGGGGTATAATATAAATTCCCAATACAAAATTTAAGGTACATTTCCTTGTCTAAAATATGAGCCTTACAAAAACCTTGTACTTCCTTGTAATTAAAGCTACAGTGTGTCAGGTCTGCATCACTAGCCCCATCAAGAGTAATTGCAAAAATAAATGTGTCCTATTACTAACTTACACCACTGGTCAGGCCAATGCTACTGTGTTGGGATGGTTGGGATGCTCAAACAAACAGATCAATATTTTAATAGTGCCACAAAACCACAGTTTTGACCATTTTGGGGGGAAATCAACCTATAAATGTCTTTTTATAGTTGTCTGTGCATTTAAGCTGGTAGAGGAAAAAGTATTTTAATAATAAGACTTTGCAAAGACTATGAAAAGTTTTACAGTGACATCTATTAAAAGAAGTTAAAGAAGTGTAATTTTTCAGTCTCTGAAGTCTATAAACCCAACGGAATCAAAACAGGCTTTCAGCTCATCACAGAATAAAATGGCTGTAGGTGTTTTTGTTGTCGTTTCAAAACACTAGTTTAGCAACAGACACAAACATATTTAACAGGCTATGGTTAGAATTGCACACAGATGTACCAAGGCCTAAATTAGACCAGAGCGACAGCATGTCAAAAGGAGGAGTCAAAATTATAGCCTTCAGCCTTGGACTCTGGTATTAAACTGCAACTGGTGAGCTTAAATGATGCCATTATTACCAGTCACATGACCAAAGGCGAGAGGCCTAACACTGATGATGTCTAATGAAAAGTCTTTTTAAAAAGCCTCCAACTGAAACCATTTAAGGAAGGTAAATCTAAAAGGGTGCGACTGCCTGGATTCCACAAATATGTAGACATCATGAGAACAAAATAGAGATATGAATATTTCAGTTTTTTTAAATGACTATTTAATGACTTAAGTTTTCAGTCAGGGCCATTTTTAAAGACTAACTGTACTCACAGTAAAGTGAGACTTTTTTCTTCTTTTAAAAGGTGCACTCAGTAACTTTTTGCTCATGTCATCTTGGACTTACAGTGACACCTAGTGGTGTGGATGCACACAATAGTTTTCAGTTACAGATGCCATTGTAGAAATTCACTATTCACAATCAGCCATGATTAATTTAAGTTAGAATTGACTCCATCTGGATTGACTTGAATTTTTTATGTTATTTCAGACAAGATATTTTATATTTAGCATTTAAATTCCATTAGAATTCTGCCTGAAACTGTTGAGCTAAATTTGCTCCCTCTATTTTTAAGCAAGTGTAAGTTGCATCTGAAACTAGTCTGAAGATAATTTGCTTAAACTGAATGTTCTGATTCACTTTTTCATATTAACATAGACTATGTTGTGGCACTTTCTGTCTTGTACTCTGAATGCCAGTCCACCTCACAGTTCTTTAATACTATCTAGCTTTCTTTTAAATCCATATGTGAAAATACTTCTATTTTGTGCTTTTTCTTTTTTCTATTAAGTACAGTTTTTTCCCCATTACAAATTATATTATCGGCAGATAATAGTAAAAATTTTAAATGTGTGAAATGTCATATTAAAATATTGTATAACATAAATACCTATTAATGTTTCTTAATTAAAAAAAATTCTAAAACTTTATTTCCAGGTAAAAATTTTATTTTGAATCCCAGATTTCGTTTGGACCACATTGTAAGTAAATCTATAATAATAATAATAATAAAAAAAGATAAATACAAAAAATGACACAAAACAAGTTCAAAGGGGTAGCAAAAGACTACAGCATATTAGGTCAAGGAAATGTCCCAACGAATACCGATTTAGAACAAGGACCTTGATGCCAACATCTTGGCCTCAATCACTTTTTAAAAACCCCTAAGCTGTTAGTAGATCCGAAGGAATTCGTTAGACTGTTAACGGTTCAAGAGTCAACACTATCCATTGAGCTCATTCACATCAATACAGATTCTGTATCCGTCCTTGCTGCTCAAACAATGTGTCTGCTAGTAGGCCTTTGTAGGGTCACTGGAGATTCATGTCTTGACAAAAGGCCTTCGCTCTGTCCAGTTGCTCTGTGAGTGCTAACAGCCGACAGCTTTCATTTCCTTGCTTTTGTGTGTGTGTGTGTGTGTGGGTGCATGTGTTTGAATGAGAGGATCAACAGCACTGAAGCGCTCTATGTGAATAATACATTCAAGCCCGCAGGTTCCCTTTAGCAAGCTCTGTCTGTTTAAGTAAGTGTAGCCTATGGAGACATCTATTACCATCTATTACCATTATGGTATGCCTCTCTCCTTCTCACTTGTTCTCAACATACTCTTCCTTATCATATTAAAAGGCCAAAGATCACTCACAGAGTATTTTCATCTAAATGCAAGACAAGCCTTTAAAGGGACAGTTCATTAAAAAATACAATTGTTTTCATTATTGACTCATACTCATGTCGTTCCAAACCCATATGACCTTCTTCTGTGGAACACAAAAGATACATTTTTGAAGAATATTCTTGACCACTCTTTATAATAAAAATGAATGAGTACTGGGGCTGTCAAGCTTAAAAAAACAACAAACAAAAAAAACACCATAAACCTATCAAGGGTAAGTGTAAAATATTCCAAGTCTTCTGAACAGAGAAACCCCCCACCGATTGCCCCGTAAATGGCCAACCACCAGAAGCATGTCGGCGCCAGATCAAACTAACACCCGAATGTATCTGACTTTAAACACAATGCTTTCAGACAAAAGAGAAAAACAAGACAGGATAGGATAGGAGAAAGAGCAAGAAAACGTGTAGAACAAAGAAGAATGGGGAGGATAGATACCTTCAAATTGATCCCATAGAGACCTTCAATGTTTCCTTTAAGAACCTGGATTAAGCCCCCCAACAAATCACAGGATGTGAGGTAAGAGAGAAAGACATAATATGTCCTCTGGCTCACACGGAAAACCCCATTGCTGATAGAACACCATCCCAATGAAAGAAACTAGGTTACAACTTCATCAATGTTGAAAATCATCCAAAGCTTTGAAAAGTTTTCAGGAGAATATAAATGGCATGGAGTGTCATGCAGAAATGAATCGGCATAGTCCAGAAAATGTATATTTAAAAAAAGTCTCCCTTTATCCAAATGCATCTGATTAGAACAAGTTCTAATCTACATAAACCAGAACTAACTGCAGAGTAATGAATGTCTAGAGGTAGGCCTTGGAATAACAACTAGAGCTGGGCAATATATATCAAATATTCACAATATATTGAGTGATTTTGCTGGCAGTATAAAATTAAGCAACATTGTGTATATGACAATGATTAAAAATGCATTATTATTTTGGCCACCAGAATAGTTCACAATCGGTCTCACAACTTGAGAGTATGAATGTGATAAAACACATTTAATAGCATCTCAGATTTTTATTTCAGCAGCACAGACAGCAATAGAGTTGGTAAGTTCATTATAAAGATTGAATGATGATTTTAATGTGCTTTAAATTTGTCCATCAGAATAATTTTATGATCATTACTTGTATCACAACTCGAAAGTATGAAAGCATTACAACAGAGATGTTTTAATAGTGTTTCAGAATTCAACTTTGGATGCAAAAAAGGCAGTAGAGTTGGTAAGTTTAATTAATTTCCATTAATCATTTCAAACTGTGAACATCTATTAGAATGTCTAGTGTAAAAATATGTAGGTAAATGCTGCTTTTTATTCACTATGCTCTGTTGTTATACTGTACTTATAGAGAAAATTATTAAATATATTTTCTTCCTTGCTTTTTATTTAGTGAACAACAAGAAATATAACAAGATTGTTTTACTATATTTTACTTTTGCTTTAAACATTTTGAATCTATATGGCAGCATTAGATCTTTTTCACAGACTGTGATGGCATGTTTCTGCCTTATTGAGCAGCTTTTACGGTATATAGTGAACCTTTAATGTTTCAGTTATTTAGTGCAAACTTATAACACAAAGCTTTGTGTTATATTACCCTGGAATTAGTTTCCACAGCTGTGATGGGGTTTCCAATACAGCTGCTGAGGGAGTGACGGTAAATTTGACATCTTCTGTCTTCGTAATCCAGTGCTTTTTTTTCCTCTTGTGAAAACTCTTGGAAACGTAAGTGGATTTTTTATTTTTCTGAAGGAGCAAATGGGTAAGCAAAAATAGCCGAATATTTGCTGTGGTCTCCCATTCACTGATATAGACATTTACCCTGCTCCTGTTCAGTCCCTGTTCCAAAACACAGAAAAGTGAAAAAAGCCTATGGCTCTTTGGTAAAAAAATTTCCAGCCTGGTCTCATAACATTAATGTGAACATAGCAAAACTAAAATTATGTTCTTCATTCCACATTTGGCTGCAGTTTCAAATGAAATGTCCAGTGGAGGGCACCAAACCAGAGCAAAATTATGTTGTAATTAGATTAGATTTTAAAGGTGAATTTTAGATGGAGGTTTAAATGAGTAAAACGTACCTCCCTGACCTAAAACTGGGCACTCAACCTAACCAATAGTGTCCGGAAACATAAATGAGAGTTTAACAAAACAGACATCCTTACACTTAACCAAAACTCAACCAACACCGAACCCTATCCGATAGTGTTTTAAAATGCAAATACATTTTTTTTTTAAAAAAACTTTACCGAAGCATCCGTCATTCCGTTTTGCTTATATGCCACTTTCACTTTTGCCTGAATTTGAACCGCAGTTGTCGAGCTCAAAGTCCAACACTCCAAGCTACCAAGCAAGCTAACAATATAGAAATAAGTGTGTACATGTAGGTGGGTCTGTAATACAAGTGTTAAAATTCATGAGTAATGGAGTGAAACATTTAATTTTAAGGGGTTCACTATAAATTTGCACATAATTGTTCACTCATATTCACCAAAATTCCTTCGGTAAAACCCTTCCACTCACTCTCATAAGACTGTAATTTCGAAACTACATCATCATGATCTGCTTGTCTAGTTATCGAGCACTGGGTAGTTTCCACAGCATGACGTGGTTCTCAGTGCCCCTCTGGCCTGGCACTTAAACGGTGCAGTTGCTTCATTCACCACTGCTATGATGGATAGCCAACACTGAACATGAATAACGAAACAGCTTAATTAACTTGCCAATCACTACTAATATCATTACACCAACCACCACACTCTGCCAACAGCACACCCACTTATTCTTGCCAAGCTTTCCAGAAGATGTTTGCCTCGCACTAAAAAGGAAATTCCTTAATTTTACAATGCTGTTTCATTAATATTATGAGAATTTTAATCAGGTCAAGCACTTAAAGGGATAGTTCAACCAAAAATGAAATTGTCATCATTAACTCACCATTATTGTTGCAATCCTGTATGACCTCCTTCCATGGAGCACAAAAGATGATGATAGACAGAAATGTTAGGCAGACAGCCTCAGTCACCATTTACTTTCATTGTATAGGAAAGAGCAGCATTAACATTCTTCAAAATTTCTCCATGTGATAGTAAGTAAAGCCTTATGTGTTTGGAACATGATAAGGCTGAATAAATTATGACAGAATTTTCCTTTATACCTTTAAATATTCCCCTTATTAACATCAAACACATAGAAAACAGTAGTGGAAACAATGTTAAGGACTGTGGCCATTAGTGAAAAGCCACAGACGACCTCACATGGTAAGCGCAGACGTCACATGTAAAGAGTAGTAAATTGATTGCCCTCAGAGCAGCCACATCATTACAGCCAATTCTTGGCACAGATTAAGGGGTGGAGAGGTGGACTATATAAAAATGGAACTTCAACACGGACTAAATTGAATTATTTTGGGGCAAACAGAGAGCAAGGAATAGACAAGAAAAGAGAAAGACAAGAATGAAGGGAAAAGTCAATTTCTTGCACTAAACAGTGATGCACTGCCAGCTTTCTGCCCATTGACCAGTGCGTTTTGAGCAACAAAAACAAAACTGCATTTATCTATCTGAGAATCCCAAAGAGAAAAGATACTTCTAGTTCTGTGTAAATTATACCATATTCTCTGTAAAAGAGCAGGGCTCAGGATTTGATGCAGCAGTCTAAGGACTAATGCCGAGTCATGACTTCCGCTATTGTACACGCTTCCTTGTTTAGTCACTGTGAGGTGCTTTACTGCAACTTCCTGAAAGTGTCAAAGGCAGTCACAATGACTTTGAAAGACTTAGTAGTGAGTGCAAAAGACTTAAAATAATACTGAAGTTAACTGATTGAATCAAATGGGTTTAAGTAGTAGTATGCCTCAATCACGGTTTTAATATGTATCATTATGTAGATTAAATTTGGCTCTAGAGAAGAAGGCTTGTGTTTTTCAGGAAAACAATCTGGGTTAAAGGGGAAGTGTGCAATTTTCTCAATGTTAAAATACTTTCTCCCATGCCAACTTACTAAGCAGAGTCAACTATAAGTAATCCATTTGTAGTTAGATTTCCCCAAGAAGTGTAAACACTGTGGTGCAATCAAAACATTGGCTTAACTAAAGTTGTGAGTTTGGGGTGAAACTTGCTGTTTGTTTGACCAATGGCAGACAGAGGAATTGTTTGAAAAACAAACAAAGCGGTGCAGAAATAACACACTTCATCCTGAAATATAGCTTTAGGAAGTGAGTTAATAAACAGTCCGTCACTGAAACGTTAAGATGTGCAAGGGCTGCATCTAAATCATCATCTCTCATTCTGGTGGATCTGTCTGTAGCTTTTGACACAGGAAACCACCACATTCTACTGTCAACCCTCACGGCAAAGGGCATCTCATTAACTGTGCCCTGCTGGTTTGAATCTTACCTCACAGGTAGTTTTTTCATGGTGTCTTGGATGGGAGCGACGTCCAAGTCTCACCAACTAGCTACTGGGGTACCCCAGGGCTCAATGCTTGGACCCCTCCTCTTCTCCATTTATATGTCATCACTGTGATCTGTCGTTCAGGCACATGGCTTCTATCATTGCTATGCCGATGATACACAACTCTACCTCTCATTCCAGCCTGATGAGTCTATGGTAGCTGCTCGGATTTCTAGCTCTAGACATTTCAGATTGGATAAAAGAATGCCACCTCTAACTCCACCTTGCAAAAACAGAGCTTCTCATGGTTCCGGTGAGCCCAGCTGTTTATCACAATTTCACCATTCAACTACACTTGTCAATGATTACACCATCCAGGACAACCAGAAATCTTGGTGTTGTGTTTGACGATCAGTTGAATTTCAAAATTCGATGACTGCCCGATCATGGAGATTTGCTTTGTACAACATTAGGAAGATAAGACCATTGCTCTCTGAGCATGCTATACAACTCCTTGTCCAGGCTCTTGTTTTATCCAGACTAGACTACGGCAATGCTCTTCTGGCGGGTCTTTCTGCTTGTACAATCAAACCTCTGCAATTGATCAAGAATGCGGCAGTACGATTGGTCTTCGACGAGCCCAAGAGAGCACATGTTACACCTCTCTTCATCGAACTGCACTGCTGCCAACGGTTGCTCTTGTTAAGTTCTGTAAGCAAGCATCAATGATGCTTGCTTACAGAACAACCAGTGGCTCTGCACGCCCTATCTTCACTCATTCCTTCCAGTCTATGTGCCCTCCAGAAGCTTGCGTTCTGCAGGTGATCTGCGTCTCGTGGTGCCATCTCATTGCAAATTGTGCATATAAATAAATAATTAGTAAATAGTTAAATAATTGTATTTAGAACCCCAGCGAGCAAGCCACTACAAACACAAAAATCACTTTCCAGGACTTTTACTTCGACTGTGCCCCGCTGGTGGAACGACCTGTTGGACTCCACTCGAGCAGCTGTTTCTCTAGCCCCTTTCAAAAAACACCTAAAGACACAGCTCTCAAGTGAGCACTTGACCCCTCCCTAATAATGCTCTCTTTGCTTGAAATAAAAAAAATTATATATATATATATATATATATATATATATATATATATATATATATTTTTTTATTTCATATATATATATATATATATATATCTTTCCATTCTTCCTGTCTCTAACCTTCCTCACTATGTGCACTTTTCCCAAAAATGTAAACATGTATTACAGCATGTTGATACCTACTGTCTCCCCTAGAATGAATCACTTCTATTGTTCTCCTCATTTTGAAGGTGCTTTGGATAAAAGCGTCAGCTAAATTAATAAATGTAAACATCCTGTAGCTCAGACTGCTTTCAGGATAAGTCAAATTAACGATTTGTCTTTTTAAAAACTCAATGTCTAAATGCAAATAAGCTGTAATGAAGGAAACTCTTATCTCCTTCATCCTCTTCTGTGGCTGTGCCTCACTCTGTTTAACATAAAACCAGCATTCCCTGGCTGCTTGACCCCAAAAGATGCCATATACACTCACAGTAGTAATTAAAGGGACAGGAAGCTTCCAACCCCAATCCAGAATCTAAGCCTGAATGAGAGAGGAAAAGACTCTAGCTTTTTTACAAAGCTGCAGTGTCAGAATGACAGCAGCTGAAGCAGCAGAGGGCAAACATCTCACTTGCTATCAGCTGCAGTTTTATTTAGCCGTGGGAGTTAGGAGGATATCCGGTGGGTGGCGGCCACTTCCTATGTGAGACAGAAGGTTAAGCTTTGGTCACAGGTCTGTGTCGCAGTGCTCGGAAGCAGGTAGCATACACTGTATCTCGGCAGATTGCTTTCTACGGATTGTGCAAAGAGCAAGACAGCCATGGCACTTCTATAGTATTTTAGATTAGAATGTATTAAGGAACAGTGCATCTTTAAGGTCCTGTGACTGGTCACCATTTCTTTAAATGTTTTTCAAAGTCATTAAAGCTACATGCATAATAATGATAAAAGAATAAGCTAATTGTATCTGTGGTGCAGAAGGTAGTGCACTTGCTCATTACACAAAGGGCTGTTGGCACACAGAGAGTCCAGTCTGGGTCATGTCCCAATTCTGTTCCCCCTCTCTCTATCCAACTTTCCTGTCTGCATCTACTGTCCTCTAAAAGAGCTTATAAGCCCCAAAATAAAATAATTATAAAGACAAAATTAGTGAAATGCAGTTTAAAATAGTTTTAGATGAATTATAGCATGTCAGAAAACATACCAGAAGTATTTCATTTCAACAATCCATTTGCTAAAGTTCAAATCTTGCGATATAACATTAGAAAAATAAACAATAAAAATCCATATCTTGTCCAAGTTAACTTAAACCTGCGTAGACAGACAAAGGAAAACATAGTGAAACTCTGAGTTCATCACTGTATGGATCTGCTTGGTCAGCTCTGTTTGTTCTAGTATTTGACTCAGGCGCAGCAGGGGGGCAGCAGCGTCTCGACTCCCTTCAATGTTTAAGAGCTTTCAGGGTATGGGAATGATTACTGCTCACAGGTCAATTAGTCAGTACACCACAGGACTATATTTAGACCATCTCAGCAGGTCCATCACTGGGTCAGGTCCAAATAACTTTGGTCTGTTTGTTCCGCTCTGTCCCAGGTTTCCATTTAGGAAGACCAGTGTTTTTTGGTCAAAGCAGGGGTGATCACACATCCTAAGCACTCTCTCTCTCACTCTCTTTCTCCATCTGTCAGGTGTTCTAAGAGAGAGTTGGAAAAGAAACCATGGGAAAACATAGTAAATGGGACAAAGAGGAGAGATGAAAATCAGGATTATAAAACACAAGCCAGTTGCCTCCCAACAATGACCATAATGTGTTTCTTTTATTGGAAGTGTGCAGTTTAAGACATGCTGATAAGGCTATTTTATGCTCCGCAAGGACTTTACTAGAGGGTGTGGTAAAAAGAGGGAGACAGTGTAATTAAACAGCTTCAGTATTAGTTCACCAAAATGTTTTTTTAAATATTTTGTCTTTTACTTGCCCTCATATTGTTCCAAACCCGTATGATTTTCTGTTTTTAATTAAACACTACACATGTTGTTTTAGAAGTCTCAGATGCCATTTCTGTATTTCTCAGAACATGAGGGCCATAGAAGACTGAGGACATTCAAAACCTCAACAGGATGCATAGAGTGTCATGTGTCATGTTTATGCTTTATCGTTCAGATTGATCACAGGTCACAGCTCCTGTGTCAAAGCCTTTCATATGTTGTCATGGTTACAGAACCCATGCATTGAATGACAGCTCTAAAATCCAATGAGTGGCCTTCAAATTCCTCTTTCTCCCAGGAACATTTATAATGTGAAGTGCTAGACCAAATGCCTCTCTTGCAATGCATCAAATCTAAATGCCTTGTGTTAGTCAACTCTAAATTAGTGCTTAAATCATTTGAGAAGACTTAACATGGCTCAGATGAGCAGTAAAATTTGAGGTTCACCCATCACAAAAGCTTGGCCTTACTTCGTGCTAAATAACTGGTATAGATTTCTCAAATAACGGCTTTCCCATGCCTGCGATCAAGGGAGGTTGAAAAAAAAAAAGAACCCACGTTTCACCACCGCAGTTGTCAGGAGGCAAAACAGGGAGAGATTTTAATCCATAGCAAACAGGAGGTTCACCCACGCTCTCACCTGGGATCTCTCTTGGCCAGTGTAAGGAAGCCAGGAGGTTATGGGAGCCTGGGAATGTTTAGTATGAAGAAAGTGATCCGAAAGGAGTTGGAGCTGGGGGAATTGGACAGGAAACATGGAAAGTAACCCTTTCCTGCCTTAATAGGGTGAGAGAGCAAAAAAAAAAACTGCAAAGAAAAACAAGACATTAAGGATTTGACTTATTTCCACACTAATGCAGGATTGGAGACCTGTCAGCGCAAGTATGGTCAGAAGCCGGGAAAGAGTATATTGCAGTTTTATGAAAAGTACAGAAACATGAAGGTTGATGCAAAAATTCCATGGTGAGAACACTGGTGATTTAGTCCAGGACTTATTTTCAATCCTAATTAGTGCATATTGTTGTCCACAACAGGACACTAAAATGTTTGACATTTGCAGTGTCCTTGATTTCGTTAACTGTACAAAATAAATATATAATGAAATATATTAATGAAATAATAACAAGCCAAAAAAAAAAAAAAAAAAAGTATAATAGAAAGACCTTAAAAAAAAAAGAATGGCCCTTAAAAGGAAAAAGCCCCCCTTCTATCAGTCTAAAAAAATAAAACACCATCAAAAATTCATAGCGTATCACCACTATCCTTGAAAGCAGGACCAGATGGAATCTACAGACCATTTTGTGCATTGATTAAGGGGCATTCAGTAGTTCTCTAGCTAGCGTTAGCATTGCTCTTCTTCGTGTACTTTAAGTACAGATGTTACAGTGGCGTTAGACGCTGTACTGCCATCATTCGACATGGTTTAGAATTATGTCCCCATCAGTTTTGGAATATAATTTGCATCTGGTAAATGTCTGAGTTATTTATTACTTCTATAGTATATTTGCTTTGCCTAAAAACAAATGTCAGAAATTAAGTGAACATGCTTCTACTGTTAAGGATAGACTATTATTGTCCCTCATATCAATAATCTTTGGAGAGATTAGCGTAAAATAAACCTCAATTATCTAGCGATACAGTTATGTTAAAGGAAAGATTAGAATTGTTACTGATGGTCAAATTTAACATGTCCATGAATACTGTATTTGAAGAACTCATTTTATTTCCAAGCAACCAACGTCAAGGTTTACACAAAATCCACATCAATCGCTGTGCCAAGCTACTTTGCACAAAATTATTGAAGATGTAGATACCGTACCGCTACCATTATGTTTTTTTTTGCCTTTGACTTTCTTTCTTCTTGTTTGAAGCAAGTAGCTTCAGACCTTTATTGCTTCTTTGGCAGTACAGCTACTGGATATCATGTTGTTGCTAAATCACAATAAATTAAGTATGTTCCATTGAGTTCTGTCACCATGACAAATTCCTTGTGTGTGTGTGTGTGTGTAAGTATACTTGGCAATAAAGCTCATTCTGATTCTTTTCACTCTTCACGTCACCAAACAATTTTCTAAGCATAACCTTGCATATCTATCTACACAGGCGGCAACCAATGAGCACGAGGATTCTCTTCTTCAACGTTTAGTGAAACACCATGGATCATGTGCTTTCAACATGGCTAAACACATTGAAGAGGGTGACCCACACCATGTAGAATAAAACACTTTTTATAGAAAACTACTATGAGTACAGTCTTCATCTCATGTGAGTGACCATTGACCATTCGGATCAAACTTCACAAAAACACGATACATTCGTTAATGTGTAAAACTTTTTAAATTGGCTTCAAACTACTGAATGCATCTTAAACATGGTAAAATGTGTTAAACAAGGCCGAGACTACACTTTCCTTGCTAGATAAGACCACAGTTAAATTAGCCCAAAATATTAAATAAATGATCATGCAAAGGACAGTGGATGTGCTAGGCCAAATCCAATATATTTTTGGTTGAAAATACAATGACGATTTTTGTCTCTCATCCACACTGGAACAGCGTTTTCCTTTGCATAAAACTGAGCTTTTGAAAACACCCACTAGTATTGGTTACTTTCGAAAACAAATGACATTAGGTAACTGACTACAGTTTTAAACTAAAAACGTATTAGTGTGGAACATGGCCTTACATTCAAGTTCTGTGAAAATCTAAATTTCTTCCAGCAGAATTCAGCAGGCACAGATTCCGTGTGGACTTGCCAGCAGTAATCAAACCATATTATCAGCAACTTGCTCTTGAATGATATAACGGCCAAAGAGCAGCACTGTCTCTGAGAGAATTATTTAGAAGGCAGAAAGCAAGTAGAAGAGAATGATCACAGGGGAGATAAAGAGAAGTTAAGCGCTGCAGTGTGTTCTTATCGATTTTTATAAATATTTCAAATCAATTTATGTCTGCGCTGCCCAGAGCATTTATTTTCTTTAAATTTCCAGCCAGAGGACATTTCTGCATGATATTGAACATGACTAACATTACATAGGACTGCTCAGGAAACAGCTCAGCTTTAGAAAACAGGCAATGAGTAGATTGTTACACACACACGCTGTCACATGATCACTTCCTATAAATGGGAAGGATATGGTAATGAGGAACAAGACATCATGGCTCAAAGATTTTTACATGGGCAGTAGGGATGGGCATTTTGGTCCTTTTGTCTACTCGAGCACTCATACGAATTACTAGAGTACTCGTCGAGTACTCACGGGGCAATTACATGTTCATAAATTTATAATAACATGTCTGACAAATGGCTATGGCTGCTGCATTGCGTCTTGTTGTTCCAGTGTATCGTCTATTCATTATTATAGGCTGTTATAAAATAGTAAAGAAAGAATGTGCACAATGCGCGTCTGTCTGTTCTTTCTTCAGGTTAACGTAGTAATCTTAGTAAGTGCGCACCATTTTTTTTAGTGACTGTCTGAACCGTCTACTTTCAAATAACAGGAGATGCCATAACCATTGCGTTTTATTATATTAGTTGTCAGGTTCTGGTCACTGAATTTCTGAATTTCGAATTACGTGAAAAGTCACATCATGCGTGATCACTATCAATCATCTTTTTCATGAACGATCATTGCTGCCACGTCCAAGTACCCGAGTCCTTGAGTACTCGTACCCATCCCTAATGGGCAGTTATAATTGATCAACCGTGGGTTTTTGCGTTGTCAAGCTTCAGTCTTCATCCCTCTGTCCAAGTATACACAGTACCGCCACTATATGCAAATTATACAGTCAGCATAAGGCACCAACTCCCTAGGGGAACACCAGATCCTCCACCTGCTGACCTTATGTGCACGTTAAACATTATTCAAGGACCTGGTAGCTGTCGCGGAACACAGATGATGGCCTCATGCTCGCACATTTGTACCGCGCCAACCCAGTCACCAAATTCCCCACACCCTCGTCCGACAATCATGAAGCTCTGTGTAGGGCATCAATTTGGCCAGCGTCGCCCTGAGTATACATAACACCATGCATCTAATAGGTGAAGAAAGGACGCCAACTGAATAGGTGATGTAGGTGTTTTCCGGTTGACGTTTTGGGTCATGAAGAGCATCAAACATGTCAGCTACAGCGAGACCCACACAACAAGCACAACAACATGGACAACTTTACAGCCATGTGCATTTCATGCGTTCATTTTGGTGCTGGTCAGATGTATGTTTTCCATTGTGCTTATGACAATGTCCAATGGCAGAAGATGATGCTATTTGCTCTTGGATTTGTCTAAATGTACGAGCTCTGCATTGGTTCACATTCATCCTTATAATCTCCATGTACAGTAGAGGTATGAATCTTCACCTCACGATTCGATTTAGATTTAATGGGCAACGATTCGATTATATAACGATTCTCGATGCATCACGTCCTTCAATATCTTTCTTTTTTCAGTTTCTTCAAAATTTATTTTTTAACCTTTCAGCTTTTTATTTAACAGCTGTTTTAAAAATCTGAATGAGTCACATTACATAAACTGGCCCTTTACATACAGTATGAGCTGTGAACAAAACATGGAACATCCACAAGATTAAATAAATGGTTCTATATTTTAGAAGAGTATCTCAGTTTTTCTTTATTTAGAACCTTATAAAAAATCTCTTAAAAGCACAAAAAAAATATTGGTTCTCCATCAAAACACACTGAATACTATTACTTCAACTTATAATTTTATCATTTAAATTTTTAAGCATTGTAAATAATTTAATAGCATTTAATCATTATTTAAAATTAATCCATGCCATGCAATTCATTTTCATAGCTAATGCTATTGTGCTAACCTTGGCCATAGAATGCATCTGTTACCCTCTTTTATTGTATTTTATGATGGAGTGTATGAAAATAGTCCACATAAGATCATGAAAAAGTTTTTTATAATTTTATTAAAAGAAAGACGTTTAGAAAGTTTAGAAACTGCAAAGATAAACATTTACATGTTTAAAATGAGTGTTACTATGGCAGACAGATATGAGGATTAGTCAATGGACAACAGGCAGCACATCAATAACTATTTCCACGGACACCAGAAAGTTGCGTATTGCGAGAAAAAGCGTTCGTTTATATGCACAGTATAAGCAGTGTACTCTTTAATACCATATACATGCCTCTCGGTCAGTAAGCAGTTTTCTCCACAGCAATGTAACTTCCCAGCTACGTTTGTGTAAATAACAAACATGGAATACACTTGCGCTATTTTGTTCTTTGTTGCTTTGCTTTATTTCCAGATATTCCAGAGTTTGTTTTCTTAACTTTCTATCACGGCCTGTAGTGGAACTGTGGTGCAATAGTGGAGTTTCCCTCTTATATAAAACTCTGATTTCCCCAATGTATGAGCACATACGCGAACATGAGGGACAGTCAATTTTTACAATGGTTTGTATAAATGGGTATAATTTATAGTGTATGTGATTTTCTCACTGTACTCCCAGAAAAGTTCTGTCTGTTCGATGGTCTGTTCCATGCTCGCACACTCTTAAAACACCCATCAGAATGCTGCATATGCATTTATAACCGTCTAAAAATTTACATTTTTAGCATTCGCCTTGTGTCCCTGCATTACAAACAATATAAATCAACTTCTGAAGGGCACATTGCAGGGAGAACAATCATAGTAGCCATGCTTTAATATAGCTTCGAACAGAATTTCCAATAAAGCATACATAAAAGGTGAGTTCCGAATAAACATATTTAAGCCCACCAACTTTCTGCCTTCCTAAGCTCTCACATTGGATGGTAAAATCTCCCAAGGGAATAGGGCATAGGGATGATCACTACTTAAATGCACACATGTGCTTTTGTTGTTGACATTGGTCATTTATCTTACAGTTCAAACACAATCGATGTTTAAACACTAACCCTTAACACTTACTTAGTTTAATCATTTTAAACCATGACTTTAACTATACATAAGTAATATTTACATTATATTCATGATGTTAGCCAGAGGGGAACTGGCCCCCACAGTGATTCTGGTTTCTCCCAAGGTTATTTTTCTCCATTAATCTACATCTTATGGAGTTTTGTGTTCCTTGCCACAGTCGCCTACAGCTTGCTTACTGGAGTTATTAATACAACTATTAATGTGGTGGTGGCGTAGTGGGAGTGGTGGTGGCGTAGTGGGCTAATGCACACAACTGTTAATCAGACGGTTGTTGGTTCGATCCCCACAGCCACCACCATTGTGTCCTTGAGTAAGGCACTTAACTCCAGGTTGCTCCGGGGGGATTGCCCCTGTAATAAGTGCACTGTAAGTCACTTTGGATAAAAGCATCTGCCAAATGCATAAAAAAAAAATATATAAAATAATATATTATTTCATTATTTTTAAACACGATTAAGAATCGTATTTTATCTAATTACACAATGATGATTCATCGACTTTATAGACATTACAGTTTTATCGTCTGTTAATGCTGAACTTTTGTAAAGCTGCTTTGAAGCGATGTGTGTTGTGAAAGGCGCTATACAAATAAAATTTAATTGAATTGTTGCTCTTCTTCTCTGCAAAATGTTTGACTTCCGGGTTAAATTCAAGTCGCGCTGCACCTCTGTTTTGAGCATGAGCATAATACAAAGTTCTATTGTGGACCGACTGAAGGGTGTACGTTGAACGTAACAGATCTACAACCGCATTATCTAGTTCTATTTGTACGATTTCAGTTGGACTGATGCGTTCACATGACATTTTTTTTCTTTAATCCTACTGAAATTGAACGTTTAAAGTGCATGTAAAACGCACTTACTGTAATTGATATGGCCAAAAGAATCAATATTGAATTAACATCAGAATGTATGAGAGAGAGCTTTGAAATTTTATTGAATCAGGAAATCAGTGCTGATGCCATTCCTACTGAATACCAACTTGAACTGTAGTTAAATTTCATGAAGTTGTCATTTGTTTTACTTTGGCAGCAAAATATTCCCAAATCATACAATCTACCAAAAGGAGCAACAGGAGTCAAATGACTATCAACTGATGAGAATGAATATAGTCTCCCACATGTACCTCTCATCAAAATAAAGAAACCCATCAGGAATTACACTGCATTATGAAATAAAAACAAAAATGTGTATCAATCACATTAATGTTCCCCAAAATAACAAGCAAAGCCAAGAACCTAAAATTGGAATTTAGCAGAGAATAATTTCCCCTGGAGAAATCCCCATGAATTATCCAAAAAGGAAACAGCACGTGTAGGAGTGAATAGAGGAATGGAGAGAACGAGAGAGAAGAGGTTACTTTGGCAACCTGACCAGGTGATAAAA
This sequence comes from Xyrauchen texanus, assembly GCF_025860055.1. NCBI lineage: Eukaryota > Metazoa > Chordata > Actinopteri > Cypriniformes > Catostomidae > Xyrauchen > Xyrauchen texanus. Next base: position 14,571,769 of record NC_068315.1, read on the forward strand.
CAGCAGACATGCTCGATGGACAGCATATAAAAAATGTTTGTTATCTATCAGTCAGCTGAGGAAAAATGAAAGAACAGTCTGCCTTGCTTTATGCTGCTCTGTGTATGGGAAACCGATGCAAGCATATCCTTGGGGTGACATAATTTATTGAAATAAAATTCAGTATGTCTAACAAACACATCATGAGCGGGGCTTACTGAGAGTACATTGGGGATTATATGTAGCATGACATTGGCACACTATTCAGCAGTTGTCCCATCTGACTGAGAAAAGAGGAGGCCTTGATGATTCGTATGGTTTTATGTTACTCAATATTCGAATGTTACCAGTTTAAATTTGATTACAAAATTCTGCTATGCATGGACAAAATGCAGATGGTTTGCAGTCATTGGCTCCCCTGTCAAAGTTTTGAGAGTTCCAGGAGAGGACTGTGGTTCCTTCAATGTGTTTCTTTAAAAACAGACTCCTCTGGGCAGGGTTTTAGTGTATTTCAATGGCCCATGCATTTCTCAGGGAAACTCTAGACATGCATTCTTTTCTCTATCCAAGAATGAGGGAGATGTTCTTAAGATTTACGTTTTATCATTTTCCAGTGGTTTGGATTAAGTTGTGGATACAATATTTCCATAGCTAGAGCTCATCGACCTATATCAACCTCTTTTCTGCATGTCTAAAGCAGTATTCTGAAGAACTGCTTATCAAATACCACAGGTGATGTAGCTTCAATGAATAAATTGTTTGCTATAATAAAAATAATAATAAAAAAAAAAAAACATATACATATATATATATATATATATATATATATATATATAATAAAAATGGGGAATGTTTTTTTTTTTTTTTTTACATAGACTCCCATTAAAGGATTGACTCGAGTCATATCTTGGGACATTGGGTAGTGTTCTTTTAACTTGGACAGTGAGCAACCACCTAGCAACCACCCAGAACACCTTAGAAACCACTTAGCAATATGCCCCAGCAACCGCCCACAACACACTAACAACACTCTTGCACAGCCAAACACCACATATTTTATTCAGAAAGTGTAAAAATCTAGTTATGTTGGCTTGACTTCAGTTCGTGTTCTAACAACATTCTAAGAACAACTAGCTAGAACCAGCCAGAACAACCAGGCAACATCTAGCAAACCAGCTAGAATACCCTAGCAACCACATAGTAATGCTTACATTCTGTATGTGGGTAAATGTACGGCTTGTATATAATAACCATAAAACTTCACGCTTAAAAAACTATTTTAAACAAGGCATTGTTGAGCTAACATCAAAGATTGTCTTGACAAACTTTACCAATATAATTGATTGTACTTCTTTCTCATCCTTGCTGCGTATCGTTGACTACAGCTGGTCATTTCTGAACTTTCCATTCTGGGTCATGTGACCTAGTTTGGAACCAGGCTGGAATTTGTTACTGACCCCTCCTTAAACCACTCCACCCCCCAATATACACACTTCAACACAAGCATGTGTGCATGCACAAACACACACCCACACAAGCACGTAAATGAAGCCATGAGAAGCTAGGTGGAGAACATGCCCATTGAGGCAGCATGGGTGTGTGTCCACCTCTGCCATTCCAAAGAGAATCTTACATATAACATTAAAAACAGATTGGGAAAGGATAGAGAAGAAGAGGACAGAAGAGGCCAGAGTATGAGGAAAGATGTCCGATAGCAAGAGAACAAGAGAGCGGAGGAATGGAAAGGTAGTGTCCAGCTTGGGCAGCTGTGTGCTATTACTCCTCTCCCCTTGCCCCTCCTCCCATGGCAGGAAATGAGCAATCATTTAGTAGTGACAGGTACATGCCGAAGCGCCATATCTCTCCTCTAAAACCTTGCGAATACTGTACCACGGCCGCCAATATTAACCCTACAGAACAAAACACAAACCTGTTTGCCTGGGTCAACATATGTGTGTTTATCAAACAGAAAACACAGAGACAGATGTGAACTTACTGAAATTACATTGGCTGAAAGTTAGGTAGGTTCATAACTCAAAAATAAGGACTTTTTCTGCAAGCCATGTATTTTTTATGGTTAAAAAGGCAGAATTGGCCCCATTCACTTCTATTGTAAGTGCCTTACTGTAACCCAGATTTTTGTCTTTTTTAAGAAAATCCAATTAATTTTTGTGGTAATCAACATTATGCGACAAATGTCGATTGAGGTTAGTTTGTATTAAACACTGAATATTACTTTAAAATGCTTTTTTTATCATATTTTTTAAACATGCCAAATGCATGCCGTTTTCTTATGTCCGCTTCACTTCCAAAAACAAGCGGAGAACTTCTTGAGTAACAACTTCATTGCAGATATATTGTTTAATGGGAGTGGTCTAGTTATTGCATCATTACTTAATAATACTTAATCATTTAACCTACGTATTACACAGGAGGAAAGGCTCCTCATTACCATGGTTAGGTCAATGTAGCTAGTCTTAAATAATAGTAATAACAAATTATAGTATTTATGAAAAAAATAAATACTAGCTGAAACACATCTTGAAACTTTAACTACAACTGCTGATATAAATGAGGTCTAATAGATTCTACCTTTAGATTATTTCATATGAAACATAACATTTTGTCAAAATATCGAGGGAAGCCAGGTTGTTGCATGCGTGCTCCAGAGAGAAAAGCAGATCATGTTCGAGGACTGGTTCCGTTACCCTTGTGCAAAAGTGCAGATTAGAAGCCTTTAGCTAATTGCGAGATTATCATTAAATCTGCCTCGGCAGTCCTAAATAGGCCATCACTTGGGCAGCTGCCGAAATATCTTCAATGAGAGAACTATGGCATTGTTCTTTCCCTGCTGTCCACGACCCAGTCCGAATACACCTGCGACCCACCAATTGAGAAACACTTCTCTAACTCACACACACACTCATGTCAGACCCCCTCGCCTCTCTCTGACATTTTCTCCGCTGCTTGTGTGTGTGTGTGTGTGTGTGGCACAAGTTGACGAGACTGACAGGCAGTTGAGGAGGAAAGGAGATGTGCACACGCAGGTGAGATTCTCCATCCGGTTGCATTTTATTTCCTCAATACTGTAGATAATCAAATGTATATGGTATGATAACCATCAATTTTCATACCGTGGTATACCATGAAACCGGTATATCACTGCAACCCTAGTTGTGGTGCAGAACTCCTCCGTCGCACAAGAAAAACTCAGCGACGGAGGAGATATTAAATATTGTGATGTTCCATGCAACAGTCACCGACTTTTGACATCATTGTTGTATGTTAAGAGTGATGCAAAAGACCATTTGAAATCCGAATTGAGCTTTCAGTGCACATGAAACTCTCAAAATGAAAACATGGTGGAACAAAATGATCTCCCGGAGTTGTATCCGCCGAAAAAGCTAATTAAATAAGGTATTTGGGAGCATTTTGGCGATCTAAAAAATTACACAAGAGTTGTTGAAGATGGGTATCCAGTAGGCAAAACGTGCAGATGAAAAGTGCCAGCAAAAGCGGTGAACACATATAATATGTTCCAGCACCTGAGGGATCACCATCCAGAGATTCATGCCCAGATGAAGGTAATAATTTTACAAACACAGCAAATATTATATGTAGTGTACTACTTACCTTTTGGTAAAGTCAAACACTGAATTGAAACTGTAAATCCGAAGAGTTGTACATTTTACGTTTAAAAGAGGAGGGGTTCAGCTTTATATTGTGAATGCGATGCTTCCAAATGGTTTTTTCCTATTTGAATGAGATTTCAGCGAGCATAAAATTGCTGTTATCTGGCTGATTGTTAGATAACTGAATAAGAAGGTTCTCCTAGCCCAACACACCATATTTTTAAAATAAAGCTGTAAGTTATAGTTGTTTTTGATTATTTATTTTTTATTTATATTTAATTTAATTTGTATTTATTGAAAGGGTATACATACTTTTTTGTTGAAAGGCACAGAACATTTTGGTGTTTGAGGGCAGAAAATTGCACCTACTTAAATAAAAGTACTTTACCAACTTGTTTTCAACTTAGAAGTAGGAATATATGTTAACTGCATGTCCTAATGAATGCTGCAATGAAACTTAAGTTGTGATATGTTTGTGGAGGGTTTGTTGCAGAATAGGTAAATTTGCAGATAATTGTAAAAATCATGAAATTGTAATAATAATCGTACCTTCAAAAATGCACATTGTGACATCCCTAATAGTACAAAATCTACAAATGTAAGACATAGTAACACCAAGGCCTAAATTGTATGTAATGATAGGGCAAGTGACAGTTCTGTCAACTGGCCCGAAACTCTTGTCCACTGGCCCTGGGCCATCAGGCCATCCTTATTGTAGAGCCCCATAGCGGTTCTATATTTTTGAGAGATGGCCATTACATCCAAGCTCCCAGTTGACTACGCCATGTTTAGAATGAATGATTTTATGCAGAACTGCTGACCGAGCTGGGCTTTACTGAAAACAGCTTAAAAGCTTAAGACCATACAGCGTTTCCAACAGCACACCGACATGATGAATAATCACTCCAAGCTTGTCACTTCCAGGTGAACATTCAAAGAGAACAGACTGCAACAAAAAGTAAAAGTAGACCCCCACAAACAAGATTTAATAATCTAGCTGGAAGAGAGCATTCAGAGAGAAAGGCAGCATGCCGTTTATTCATGCAGGTATGCGTCTGATTCAAAGTGACGTAAATGTCCTCATTACAACAGCTAGGTTGCCTCTAAACAGACTTAGCGTCCACAAGAAATGGGAACGATGTGTTCATTGCTGGAAGAATTCTTCTATATTCATTCTGCTGACACAGTTTTGCTCAGAATGCCTTTTTATTTAGGATTATCAATTATAGTTCAATTTCTATACACATGGTACACACGCCTAAACCCTCATAAACAAGACCAAGAGTTCCCACATCTTCTGTCCAATTAATTTCCTTGACCTTTCCAGTTCGTGATAAGTTTAGAATTTGTAAAAATAATTGAATTGAAATTACGTCTTAAGATTGTATTCATGATGCACATTTAAAATTATTTTCCAGACTTTCCATGACTGTGGAAAACATGAAGATCTGGTTGTAGTCAATATAATTGCCTTCCTTTTGCACAGAACTAATTAAGGTTGGTTTTAACAGCTTTTCCTCAGCTGCACTATTTTCGGTTTACATTACATGCACCATTTGAAATGGTCATGATGGACATCCAATAACAATAGTTTCATCATTACCATTACCCATCTATAGAAATGCATTATCAGATTAATTTCAAATGCCTCAGCTCTTCGATAACTAGAATCTGAAAATATTCAATAATATAAGAGATAGGCCAAAAGTAATTCCAAATGAAATACAATTTAATAAGCACTCATAATCGTCGCAGAATGGGTTAATGTACTTGGAAAGTCACTCCAAATACAAAGTAGTTCTAGTCAGCACTTCAGGAAATGCAAACTGCAATAATTCCTCAGACATGCAGCATTCAGCACTGCAAACTGCATTTTGGAGAGCAAGAGACAGGTCTATCTGCAAACAGAACAAAAACAAACAAAATCAGCCCTCCATATTGTTTGGACTGTAACTGGGTACTCCCTCAGGCTTGGAAATCTCATCTTCTAAGACAATTAGCCCGGCTGGTACAGTACAACAGTCTCATTAGATCATACATGCAATTATCCTGAGGAAACTTTCATACTCATGGTCATAGCATAACCATACACCTACATTGTCTTATTGCTATGAAAGTGTTTGATATTCAGATAATTTAAAACATTGCACCTCATAATCAAAATCAATAGGACTGTTTGTGTATTTTAGCATTTTTGAGTGTGTGGTTCCAGTTGCGTGCGATGTTGGGTAAACATGAATATGTCCAAACTATTCAAAGTATAACAAATAACACGTTAAACTCTAAAACAACATGTTAAAGGCAGATGTGAGGCATAATTTAGAACCATAATACAGAACCACACATTATAGCATAAGTCTGGCCTACGTCCTTATCATTGCTGATATCATTGATAGGGCTTTTTCAAGCTTAATGTGCAGCCACCGTAAATGATGAACTACAGCAGTGTTTCCCAACCAGTGTGCCGTGAAAGATTGTCAGGGGTGCTGTGGAAAATTATCAAATTCCACAAAAAAAAATAAATGCATGAAAAAAACAAAAAAAGAATAATTTCAGGGATCCAAACTCCTCACTTTTCAGAGAAATGTACCGTTTTGAAACCATAATCGGTCACTTTTGTGATTGTGAAGAGCAATGATTAATGCGCAAAAGTGATATTTATACACGTTAAGGGTCTTTCAGTTGACTCACGTCAGCACTGCAGAATACATTGAAGTCTATGAAGTGATGCCACTTCACACCGAAGTCTTTGAGAAAACTAAGCAACAAGAAATATTTAAAAACAGTCCAAATTTGTGGAGAAATTGAATGTCTCATAATTTCTTTCAATTAAATATTACCTTATCTGTTACGAATATCAGAGACCCCAGTAATTGAACTAATTTAAATTCACCAAGAAAACGCTTCAACCTAAACATAAACGAGCCCTTTTATTAATTTCTGCTATCAAAGTAACTGCAAACTTTTTTCTCTTCCAAATACGTTTTCAATGTTTATTGTGCACACCTCCCACTTTTTATGTGGCAAACTTGTAAAATCACCCCTCTGTGACACTTTCTTCAACTCAACGTCATGTCGAGGGCAATGTGGCACTTGTCGCTGGGTTCAGCCTCCAGAACCAAATTAAAACTGCCACGAGAAGTCGTCTGTCCGAGGTAAAGATGCAAAATCTCAGCATCAGTCTCCCTTGATGCGTTTGATTACGCACAGGCGAGAACCTTATTTTCTTTTTGTAATATTGCGTTTTTCATATGTCATGTTTTATATGCCTCCAATGTCATTGCGGGGAAAAACATTAATCTGCTTCATGTGGTGTCTCTGTTGTTCATCTGTCCTCTTCATAAATAAATAAATAAATAAATGCATAATCTGCTATATACTCATTCTGTAAGTTCATGACTAAAATTTGAACGAAAATAAAAGCTATTAAATGTCTTAGTATCATTAAAATATGAAAATTAAAATGGCGGGAAATAATAGATTATGACGAATTTTTACGACATTGTCCATCAAAATGACGGACGATGAGAAAGTTTAATGCAAGCACTGTATGTGATGTGTTTTTTGTTTTTTTTGCATAGCCAAATTTTAATCATTACAAGTAAACAGGCTACTAAGATGAAAAATATTGACGATGGTTAGCCTATGTGGGATAGTAGTGTGCCGTATTATTTTTTTAAAGTCGTACAAATTGTGCCGTGGCAGAAAAAAAAGGTTGCGAAACACTGAACTATAGTTATAAGAACAATAATATAATCATCCATCTATCCATCCAAAAATGTTAATAACTGAAATCTGTTGATACATAAAGTGTGTAACATCAAGACCAGATGTTTCATGACCCAAAGCTCATTGCATATGCAGTGTGGAAGAACTGAGTTTGGATACGGCATTGAAACCAGGAAGTAATCGCATAATCAGTGACGAGTGCAATTTATAGGTTGTGTTTTTTCTTTTAACATTAAATTTTTACTTCACTGTATGTTGGAATTAGGTCGGGGGTAAAGTCTATAAAATATGCATTCCTCTTAATTGTACTACATTGTATGGACATTATGCCTGGAAACATGATCGTTTTTCACCCTCATTCTGACCCTCTGTCAGAAACACTCGTAACACACAGTAAATACCCACTGTTATGATTGGCTCTCTACTCTTGACAGACTTGCTATCTCACTATCTACGGAGGTGATACGGTAAAGTACGTGTTGATGTGTTGTTGTGGAGGTGGTCAGATGCAAATGTCTACCCCAGTGTGACATCACGATGTGGAGGAAGTAGACAAAGAGTTGTTTTGGCAGCTTTTTTTCAAAAAATTATCTCTTTGCAGTGAAGAGGAAGTTTTGAGTTCTGAAACTTACAGTATGTTTTTATATTACAATGACCATTTATATGTGAAAATATCAAGGAAAATGTAATTCCTCATGTCATGACCCCTTTAATATGTGCTCATTTACAGACGCTCTTTATAGAAATGGCAGTTTTAAACAAAGTACAGATTTTTAGCATGTGTTATACAAATCACTGTAAATACTTGTAAATAGTATAAATTATGCATTAAACAATATAAATGTGCCAAAATATAATATTTGCAATTATTTTTATTGATGGAATACATGGATTTGTACATTTATAAAAAGCTCAAATGTGACCAAAATGAGTAAAAAGAAAAAATATAATTTGCAAAACTATTATTTACGTAACGTACGAAACTGTCTCTCATTCAGCTCCCTAGCTCCCCATGTTGTGAATCAGTATAATGCAAACATTAATTCGGGCACTGGTAAGGGTGTTCATTCACCGAAAATTGGGACACTTATGACTCCATTACCTGCGACACGTTAACGAGCTTGACACTAATAAATGACACTAATGTTCATTTTTGCTGAAGATATTCAAACGTACAGTGTTATTATAACAGATAAATGGCATAAATAAATAAAAAATATATTTTATTTATTTATAATTTATTTGTTTAAAAGTGTATTTTAAACCTTGTTTTAACAACTAAAACATATTTAAAGATGGTTTCAATTTCATGGTATTTATGAATGAAAGACATTGCCAACAACATCTCTTTAAAAGAGAAAACAAGGCTTGGAATTAGTCTCGATACTGTGTGTTAGTCATGTTCGTTAATATCAAGCTCCAAAAATTACATAAGAGAACCATTAATAGCTCTGTGAATCACAAAAGGCAAAGTAACTTGAACAAGTAAATATATAGTATGCGCGGCACCAGCGCATTATTGAATAGGGGTGCTCTGTTTCCACAAACTCACGCACAGGCTGGTGATACACTCGCGGCTATTTTTAGCCTTCATAGCGGTGCGCAACATTTGAGCGCTACTCAAGAACAGCATCTCAGATGTAGATGCTCAATAGTTCAGTTCACTTATAATATGCATTTAGAACCAAACATTTTACCAGAATTTGAATAAGCAAATTAAACTACTGTGAACTCACCTACATACACTTTACAGGACATCCCGGAGAGTTTAGAATGTCAAAATAATAGCCTGAAGGTTTTAAAGTAAAAGGTGCATAATTGAATACATGTCAATGATAATAATAATACAATATAATAATAATTGATTGTTATAATCATTATTATTTGTTTACAAATTATAACAACATTTAAGTTGAATGGGTTCCAAAAAATAACTATGCGAATGCAAAGTGGACTGATATCTTACAATTAAATTTAACAAAACTTTTTGATCTGAATCCTTTAAAGTCCAGATATAAGTTGAAAATGTTTTGCAAAGAAAACTGGCTTATTTTCTACTGAAGACTTTTCATTTTGCTGCTACATTATACAGTAAACTAATTAACCATACATTATTTCTTAATAGGCTACTGCATACATTTATATTGAAATAATGTGTAGTTAGAGGTTTGTGTTTCTTTTCATATTACAGAGTACCCCCAATTAGTTCCACACAATAATGTAAAGATATTCTAAACTGATTATGAAAAAAAACAACAACACTGGTATCGGATCGGGATCGGCTGATACTGAGATTTCAGATATCGGAAGATAAAAAGTGGTAACGGTGCATCCCTAGACCAAAGGTTTAAATGCAATGGATGATTTTGTGATTGAGACACCCCTAAAAACTCCCTGATTAGTGCCCTAACTACTGAACTGACTGAGCACACCCCTAGTTAAAAGGTCCCCTGTATAATTACCAGCATTAGCTGGGAGACAATTTATTTAATATGTAAGAAACAACCCATATGAATTGATATCAAATCGAATCTGGAAAACTGCATCAATAACCTAATTGTAGTAAAAATAATGGTTATTTTTGAGCCACAGGAAGTTTCTTTTGTTTTTGGCACCAATTTCGGAGTAAATTCTAGAGACTTTTGTGTGTGAAATAATCAAGTTACAGAAATAATCAAACCAGCCCGCCTGGCACCAACAATCATGCCACAGTCCAAATCACTGAGATCACATTTTATCCCCCATTGTGATGGTTGCTGTGAACATTAACTGAAGCTCCTGACCTGTATCTGCATGATTTTATGCACTGCTGTCACACGACTGGCTGATTAGATAATCACTTGGGTGATTGTTGGTGCCAGATGGGCTGGTTTGAGTATTTCTGTAACTGCTGATCTTCTGGGAATTTCATGCACAACATTCTCTAGAATTTACTCTGAATGGTGCTAAAAACAAAAAACATCCAGTGAGCGGCAGTTCTGCGGATGGAAACACCTTGTTGATGAGAGATGTCAACAGAGAATGGCCAAATTGGTTCGAACTGACAAAGTCTATGGTAACTCAGATAACCGCTCTGTACAATTGTGGTGAGAAGAATAGTGTTGTCGCTGTTTTAAGGGACCTACACAATATTAGGCAGATGGTTTTAATGTTGTGGCTGATCGGTGCATGTATATGCATATACATAAACACCCACCAGCCACTTAATCAGGAACACCTGTACATCTACTTATTCATGCGATTACATAATCAGCCAATTGTGTGATAGCATTGTAATGTATAAAATCATGCAGATATTGGTTAGGAGCTTCAGTTCACATCAACCATCAGAATGGGGAAAAAAATTATCTCAGTGATTTAGACCATGGCATGATAGATGGTGCCAGATGGGCTGGTTTGAATATTTCTGTAACTGCTGATCTCCTGGGATTTGACGCAACAGTCTATAGTGTGTATAGAGAATGGTGTGAAAAAACTAAAAAAATACAAAAACGTCTTGTTGATGACAGAGGTCAACGAAGAATGGCCAGACAAGTTGGAGCTGACAGAAAGGCTTCAATAACTCCGGTAACCCCTGTACAATTGCAGTGAGCAGAATAGCATATCAGAATGCACATGTTGAACCTTGAGGTTGGATGGGTTACAACAGAAGAAGACCACGTTGGGTTCCACTTCTGTCAGCCAAGAACATAAAAATGAGGCTGCTGTGGGCCTACCATTTGTGTACTTCAGAAGAAATCCAGATTTGTCAGAACAGGCTATGTTTTTCCAGTCTACAGTCCTGTTTTGGTGAGCCTGTGCCCACAGCAGCCTCAGTTTCCTGTTTCCTTAACTTACAGTAGTGGTACCCAGAGGGGTCTTCTGCTACTGTAGCCCATTCGCCAACGTGTTCAACGTGTTGTATGATCAGAAATGCTTTTCTGCATAGCACTGTTGTAATGCATGTTTTTTTTTTTTTCGGTTACTGTCACTTTTCTGTCAGCTTGGACCAATCTGGCCATCCTCCTCTGACCCCTGTCATTAACAAGCCGTTTTCATTCACAGAACTGCCGCTCGCTGGATGTTTTTAGTACTGAAACTCTTTACACTCTAGAGACTGTTGTGTGTGAAAATCCCAGGAGATCAGCAGCTACAGAAATACTCAATCCAGCTCGTCTGGAACTAATAATCATGTCATGGTCCAAATCACAGAGATTACATTTTTCCCCATTCTGATGGTTGATGTGAACATTAACTGAAGCTCCAGACCCATATCTGCATTATTTTATACATTACACTGCTGCCACACGATTGGCTGATTAGATAATCAAATTAATATGTAGATGTACAATTGTACCTAATAAAGTGGCCAGTGAGTGTATATTGATCTATATCAAAGAAATCTGCTAAGTTCTGATACCATTTGGGCTTGCATATGATGCATTCAGATGTACACAAAATCATCACATGCTCCTCATTCACACTCTGAAACTCTACACACCATATTGTCTTTCCCTCTGAAACACACACAACCATACCATGTTCCTCCAAGGCCCTAACATCATGTGTTTATGTAACGATAAGCTTCATCAGAAGCTTCACTCCATCTCACCGTCCACTCCATCCCTCCAGGCTGCGCCCTTGCCCCAAAGGTCATCTCAAGCATCTCACACACACGCAGCTGTTGCAGCAGATTAGAAATCTACCATCATATGCCGATAAATCTCATCAATCAATTTAATGTGGAGAGGGTGGACCATGGTTTAAAGAGATCTGCCATTGGGAAAAGAGACAACATTCATAACTATTTAACGATGAGGGCTACAAATCTCTGGGCCAACTGAATAACCACAGAAACCACAACTCTCCATTACGAGGCACTGAGAGGTGGCTGAAGGAATAACGGAGTCTGGACTATTTGGAGCCACCATCTCTAAACTTAATTAACCTAAATTAAATAACTAAATTAAAACCATCTCTAAATTAACCACTAAGGTGAGCTTCCTACTTCTTAATGAAAGAAAAAAAAAAAAATAGGCTTATCTGTGACTTTAGAAGTCACAACAATTGTTAAACTTTCAGAAAAAACATTTTGTTAGAAAAATCTTTTAGAAGTCTTACTGTTCCAGTTGTTCATGATTAGAGGATAAGGATTTTAAAACCATTTCATAGAGATTGTATTTACAAGATTTCTAGCCAATTAAATATTTTAGATCCAAGTATAACAAGAAAAATGTGTTCATTCTAAAAATGTGCATGGCTTTTCCAGGGCAGTAAATCACATTTTTAAATTCCCTAATATTTCCAAGTTGCCATGACTGTGGAAACTCAGGATCATGACTTTATAAATCAGTCATGACTAAGATCAAAATACATATATTGCAGTGTGATGTTATCTTCATGCAAAGCATGCAATAATGTTTCTCCAGTTTATGAAGGGCAAGACTAAATGGGCCACTTTGGGTCATTTCAAGGATCCTAAAAAGTCTGAAATGTTTGCCGTTCCCTCTCTTTATAATCTCTTCTTCTTCATCCATCCTAATGGAATTCTATCCTCACAGCGATCCACAAAACCCCATGCCATGTGTATATGGGTTTATGTGGGCTTATAGCCCTAAGAATTTGCAGGATGGGCTCAAGGCTTCTGAAACAAGGGGAGGGCAGGAGATGGGACTCACTCCCTCCACTACACAACAACTCAAGGAACAAGTGAGTCACACCACAGTCACCTCCCCAGGTTGACAAGGGGAAGGAATGAGCCAAATGAGAGACAGGAAAGGAGGATGACTAGAGGAAAAACATGGAAAAGTTGTTGTGCAGGTAAAGCAACATGTTGAAAGGTACAATGGGAGAAATGGGGAGAGATATGGAGAGCGTTTTGTGTGAAAGTAATTGTGGAGTTGTTTGGAAATCATGGTCATGCTGCATGTACTTAATTGCAGATTTAAATCAAGTAGAATCGATCTTGACATGGTCAAGAATACCAGAGGGATCCGTCATTATGGTATTTCATTGTTTCCTTTCATTTACTTGAGAAACAACGAAAGCACCTATAAACTAAAACAGCACTTCCTTTATGGCATAAGTTTGTCATCCCAGATGAGTAGGACTGATTTGGACTGGAAAGAGGTCAGAATGTCATAACAATATTGTTACACTTATAACACATAGTTGTGTCTTGTATTAATTATCTGAACCACAAGGCACCAATTTCCTATAAGAGTTGAGCAACAAGGTTTCGCAAATGAGCCTTATAAAGATATTTTGATTTGCTAACCAAAACAGTTCAGGCTGTTTACCTGCTTGGTAAACTATAATCATTTTAGGCAAAGATCATTATTGTGCAACATACTTACACAGTTAATAGGAAGGTGGGACAAGTTCTACGTAATCAAGAAAAGGGATAGATTTATCTGATCTGAAGTTACACATGTAACTAATCATAACTTTTTGAAAGAGAGAATGAGAAATGTCATGCGACTAGCTCTAAAGCGCACTACCTTGTAAGTGAAAATGATTTGTGCTGCTTTTTTCATTAACACATTTTTTTTCTGTTGTTACAAAATGGCAGATTCCATTGATAGCAATTCTGTTCTGCTATGATTTCATAATATATTCTCGCTGAGCCATACTGCTAAGGCTTTTTTCAAACTGGTTTGACTGCCTAGTCCGAACCAGAGTTCCATTTCACCCCCTCCCTCCTGCAGGTCTCTTTTGACATTGTACTTTTGGGTTCAAACCGACGAAAGTTTGTGTCGTCAATGAAAGTACCACCGTGAGTAATGGCAGCAGCTGTTTACAACTGCAGCTTGGTAACAACTCAGGAAGAGAAGTAACCAAATAAACAAACCAACGTCACCAAAACATCACTTACGTTCGTCAGCCTTGAATGCATTACAAGAGACGCGAAGAATGCAAGCTGTTCTGTGAAGGCAATTTATTTGGGAAAAAGAAGCTTTGAGGAATGCATTACATAAAATGAGTGGGACAAGGAATATGCAAAGATGCAAATTACACTCACCTAAAGGATTATTAGGAACACCATACTAATACTGTATTTGACCCCCTTTCGCCTTCAGAACTGCCTTGTTGATTCAACAAGGTGCTGAAAGCATTCTTTAGAAATGTTGGCCCATATTGATAGGATAGCATCTTGCAGTTGATGGAGATTTGTGGGATGCACATCCAGGGCACGAAGCTCCAGTTCCACCACATCCCAAAGATGCTCTATTGGGTTGAGATCTGGTGACTGTGGGGGCCATTTTAGTACAGTGAACTCATTGTCATGTTCAAGAAACCAATTTGAAATGATTCGAGCTTTGTGACATCGTGCATTATCCTGCTGGAAGTAGCCATCAGAGGATGGGTACATGGTGGCCATAAAGGGATGGACATGGTCAGAAACAATGCTCAGGTAGGCCGTGGCATTTAAACGATGCCCAATTGGCACTAAGGGGCCTAAAGTGTGCCAAGAAAACATCCCCCACACCATTACACCACCACCACCAACCTGCACAGTGGTAACAAGGCATGATGGATCCATGTTCTCATTCTGTTTACGCCAAATTCTGACTCTACCATCTGAATGTCTCCACAGAAATCGAGACTCATCAGACCAGGCAACATTTTTCCAGTCTTCAACTGTCCAATTTTGGTGAGCTCTTGCAAATTGTAGCCTCTTTTTCCTATTTGTAGTGGAGATGAGTGGTACCCGGTAGGGTCTTCTGCTGTTGTAGCCCATCCGCCTCAAGGTTGTGCGTGTTGTGGCTTCACAAATGCTTTGCTGCATACCTCGGTTGTAATGAGTGGTTATTTCAGGCAAAGTTGCTCTTCTATCAGCTTGAATCAGTCGGCCCATTCTCCTCTGACCTCTAGCATCAACAAGGCATTTTCACCCACAGGACTGTCGCATACTGGATGTTTTTCCCTTTTCACACCATTCTTTGTAAACCCTAGAAATGGTTGTGCGTGAAAATCCCAGTAACTGAGCAGATTGTGAAATACTCAGACCGGCCCGTCTGGCACCAACAACCATGCCATGCTCAAAATTGCTTAAATCACCTTTCTTTCCCATTCTGACATTGTTTGGAGTTCAGGAGATTGTCTTGACCAGGACCACACCCCTAAATGCATTGAAGCAACTGCCATGTGATTGGTTGATTAGATAATTGCATTAATGAGAAATTTAACAGGTGTTCCTAATAATCCTTTAGGTGAGTGTATATGTCACCAACAGCAGTTCATTTCTGCAAATTAGGATGGACTGCTTTTATACCAATTGCAAACAGAATGGCAAACACATTCGTAGCTGCACCAAAAGCTCTATAAGAAAGCACTTTTAAAGCAATTACTTCATTAAAACCTAGACAGCAAGAGGTTTTCTTTGGATTTCATACATGCTGCTGGCAGGTAGAATGTAGAAGCAAATTAAAAATTCACCAGTCCATTACCACAGCCACTCTGCCCTCAGTCCAATATAACCACATTCATTATTCACTTTTTTATGCATTTTCCTTGTCCACGGTGTTGTTTTCACAATAATGCTAGGTGGGCTTTTACTGCATGCATGGACATTCTGGTGTATGCTGCTGACAGCTGCCTAATTAATGTAACTTTAACTACCCTTATAGGAAAAGTTCCCCAAAAAATTGCGATTTAATTAAATAAATATTCTCAACGCGATGCCCGCTGTGCTGCATCTGTGTACACAGCTGTTTTTGTCTGTAGTGTGTAGTACTTTCTTGAATACATGTAAATGGTATCAGTGTATTATACAAGTGGTTTCAGAGTATTTCTGTGCGCCATACTCACATACTCTATCTAGTGCTCTTAGTTCGGTTCAGTGTGCTAACGTGCGAGGAGTGCTTTTTTTTTTTTTTTTTTTTTTTTAAAGCACCCCAGATTTTCTTTAAATGCACATGTGTGTAATTTCACATACCTCTATGTTTGGCCACTACAATTTACTATACACATCTAAAATAACCCCATGAGAATGTTGACACCAAGGGAGATGACAGCATTTCACTTCATTAAAAGGCTGTTGTCAACTCAACTACAAACAACAGAAACTTCCATCCCTTCAGTTTCCAAAATAAAAGCTTCTGCCAAAATAAAGGCTTGTGGGTTTAACCGGACTGCACAGCAGGTTAAGAAATTATAAAAAAAAATGAATGCTGTGCTGAGTGTCTCCAGCCAGGTCTTCAAAGCAATCAAATGGGCCTGGTTGCTAGGGAGTGTAAAGTCACATGGGGTAACCTCCTTCGTGGTCACGATTAGTGTTTCTCACTCTCAATGGAGCATGTGGTAAGTCTCCACGGTGTCATGGACAACGAGCCACGTGATAAGATTCGCAGATTGACTGTCTCAGAAGCGGAGGCAACTGAGACTTGTCCTCCACCACCCAGATTGAGGTGAGTAACCGCGCCAACACGATACAAATTATAGTAATAATACAAAAATATTATTATTATTATTATTATGCAATAATATATTTCTATAATAATTTGCAATAATATAATATTCAAGTTAACTGGGTTTCCAAAAAATTAAGATGAAAAGTGAACTGATCCTTTTACAAATTCGACAAGAAGTTGCAGATGCAATGTGAATGTAATGCTTTTTCCCTCTTCGGTTTCACTGTTTTATTTATTTATTTAGTTTGATTCATTTTAGAGGATTCAAGTGCGTTCCAGTCGGCAGTAAAGCATGGGCAAACATCGTTTAATTATAAAAACAAATTCTAAAATAATAATAAAAATAGTTGTTTTTATCATATCGCAGTTCAAATCACAATCACAAATTTTTTCTTCAAAATAATCACTAGGCCTGTCGCGATTATTAAATAACTGTCTGATCACGGTTATTTAATCGAACCACGGTTATATGTGACAACCACGATTATTGGGGATTCAAATTCCAATCACATTTTAATGCCCAAATAAGGTCATTTTAAGCTAATATACTGTATAAATGCCATCAACGTCGCATTTGTGTGTCATTTAGTTGAACTCTGGGTCCGAACGTAACTGAGCCGCACTGCGGAAATCAACCAGATCCTGTTCTGAAGAGTGCGTGATGCACGCTGTCAGCAGAGGCTCATGCCAAACTCCCATGAAAGTATAAACAAACAAGTATAAACTTTGATACTGAATGCAAAGCGCTCCAGTTTCATTTTAAACGATCGTGTAATGGCAAATGTTCCTGGTTCATACACGCCGTGCTAATGGCATACAAAAAACAAGTGTAAATGCAAAACTAAAGTTGACCAAACAGACATATTTTTATATTTATTTTATTTTTCATGTCATTAATACCTTTTTAAAGCCTTTGAAAGAAAATCAGTTTATCCCGATTTAATTGATAAATATGTAAATATGACTTCTTTAGGTGTATGACAATTAATCATGAAATCCCTTAAATGAGACAATTAATCGGCACAGCCCTAATCGCAATTATTTGTTTGACAATTATTCACCAGCCAAATTTCATATTCATGACAGCCCTAATAATCACAATTAGATTTTTTTTTGTCAGTGTTGGTCTCCATTTACTTGCATTGTATGGATACTTTGTGTTCCATGGAAAAAAGAAAGTAATACGAGTTTGAAACGGAATGGGTGAGTAAATGATGAGAGAATAATTATTTTGTGATTACTTTAATTGGCCTGACTGTGACTGGTCATTTCCTTTCCTTTCCTTTACTGTAAATAAAAAAAGTTGATGATTGAAAATTAAATGTAAATTTTTTGACATTATTGATTCAATCAGGCCTGCTTTTAGACACTGTTCATCCTTTTGTTAATTCATCTTATAAGCCTATTGTTGAAAAATTTAATGTTTTTATTACTTTGCTGTATTGAAGCAATATATGTAAAAAAAAGTCCTTCCTGCAGCTGGAAAAAATATAACAAGAATAGTGATGTAATAAAGATGCACATGTCACATGATCATTTGGAACAACAAATCCCAAGCACAAATATGGGCATAGAGTTTAGAGGAAAAACTATTTTCTGACAGGTATATATTTATACCTGACCAAATGAGTCAAGCACACATACATTGCTATTTGTTGAGTAGTTAGCTATAAAAACCTATCGTTTCTTATACGTGCTTAGAATTTGCCATTACATCTATGGACCTATAAAAGATCTGGTGTAGAAAATGGGCTCAAGTTTGTGCAGATGCTTTCTGAAACTACAAAAAAATGTGTATTGTAAGAGAATATTTACAAGTACTTTACAGCATCCCCCTGAAATATAACAGGCAACACAAGGTTTTGCCACACATTGCTGTATGACCTATTTGGATTCAGCACATGTAAGATAATGGTGGAAATACTGAATCTTGACAGCAAGATTACAGAAAACTGGGTCCCTTAAACAACGAGATGAATTGCTCATAAAATATGCAGGGCTCCATGTTCATATGTTTACTTTGGCCACAAGTCGCACCTTGCTGTGAAGTTCTGTGCTGTTACAACAAAGACATTTGTTCTGCATATGCTCAGGAACTATCCCAGTAATTAAAGCCCAGTTTCCTGCAGTTTTGATCTCTAATTGTGGAACGCGCTTTATTTCTGACCACACATATTCCTCTAGCACGGTACACATAGGTGAGCAGTCTCCTGTGAGAAATTAAAACAAAGTCACTGACCAAGGAGTTGAAGGTGAGTTTAAGATAGCAATCTTTTTTCTGGCTTGGTTTGTGTGTATGGGATAAATGTTTTGTGTGTCTGTCTGTCTGTGCATGCAGTGAAGTTGACATGGTTATGATTGACCGGAAATGTTAAATAAGCATCTTTGCTATGAAAAGGGTATCCCTCCCCCTCTCTTTCACCACATGTGAAACCACACAACGTCATGACAACTGCCAAAATAAACCTCAGCATCCTCCAAAAGCAGTGTGCGCGTGTGTGTGTGTGCTTCCCTGCAGTGCAACATGTCCATGCAATGTTGTATTTAATAACCTTTTGCAAAATCTCTTAAAGAATGTGTTCACTGACACCACAGAAATTAGTTTTGACTGCCAACAGCTACAGCATTTCCATCAGAAGATTCTCAGTGATCCCCTAAATTTCTCTAAAGAAGTTTTAGGTTTAAAGTAAAATATTTTGATGAGAATTTTTTTTACTTGACCAGAACAGGCTTTTCTGAACTCTGGTGTTGTTTAGGTTACCTCTTTCTAAACTTTTTAAGAGCTCTATACCTATTTTAAACAGTAGTATATTGTGTTATTTAAAACTGTTATTTAGCATTATCTATTTGACTCTACTTTAGTTCAGTCACTTCAGCATGAGTCAAATGCTTAAAATATTTTAAGACAAAATTTGCCTGCTGTTAATCGCATTGCAATATTTTAAGAATTTTTTTTCACTTCACACAGCTGTTGTGATATCATCCTCTTTCAATTTTTCCATTTAACATTTATTAGCATAATTATTATTAACATAATTAGTCTCTAACTTACTAGTTTAGTAATATTGCACAAGGTAAAAAAAAAAAGTTTATTTTATTTAAAAAAACTTTCAATTGTACACAACATGAACATATTTAAACTTGACATTTGAAGGCTTGTCAGGCTTTATGTTAATGATGATGTACTTTAACACCACTGGTTCTCATGTCACATGGCCTATCGTGACACGATAGGTTTAAAATTATGGCTTTTGACTTAGCGTGTTAATTTGGGTGGGATTATTTAAATAAAAATGTAAATTCTGTAATAAGGAATGTACCTTTCAGAGCAAGTCAAGCTTGAAGTACCTACTTGATGTGGCAGTCAGTTCCAGAAACGCGACGCAACCAAAGTGAGACGATCCAAAATCCTCCATCTGATGCATGAGTACCTAGACCTACAAGTAAAACTAGCTCAGACATAAGTGGGCAAACAATAAGGTTAAGTTCAATGATATGTAAAAAATACAAACAGTGGACCTCATTCAATAACAGGCCTAATTGTGTGGATTTTGCTTAAACGCACAGGAAAAAAGTTACAAACTTTTGCACGCACATGAATTTGTTCTTATACTGGTTCTAATGTTAATTAATCCGGATTATTCTATATGAAGAACTGCGTGCAGAAAGTTCATCTCAAAGTTCATACATTTTATCTTTTCCATATAAGGGATTTCATCACCACCACCACACCAGAACGGTTGTAAATAAAAAAAAAAAAAAAGATGCCACTGAAGCAAAATGCCAAAAAACATCACAGTATAAATAGTATAAAACTATAGTACAGCATTACAATTTAGAATGATTTTATAATATGTACCATGTATTGTAGATGTTGGATGAACTGAATGAGTGCTTAGAATGCCGTTTATGCAGGAGGATTTATCGGTTATCTGGTCAATACAAGGTAGTGCTCAATGTTGGAAGAAGTCAGTGGCAGTTCTGCCCCTCCACTTTGCGACATTTAGAATCACTGCCAGAACTGTGAAACTAATTGTGCACTTCAAACACTGCCATAGGTAAAGAAGCTCCTTGCACCATTGCAATGTTGTGCAGTAGGCCTATACAACATGCTAAATTCCACTAGCTGCATCAAACACATCCAATGGCATTGTGCACTAGAGATGTTGGAACAAATCGTTTCAGCGATGCATCGCGATTCATACTCAAACGATTCTGAAAAGAATCAGAATTGATACGGAGCACAGTTTAAATCACAGCAGAGCACTGGTGCGTGCCCAAGACAGATGTAGATACAAAGACGCGAGTTATGTGCATACACTAAAATCAAGTGCACAAACACGACTGTTTGCAGATCAGCTGCATCAAACACATGACCATTTGTGCTCGAATGAAACTACGGTCCCGAAATTCTTTAACAAACCCACGCACATAGCAACGGGAGAGTTTATTCATGATAAGAAGCCAACAAACAACATGAAAGACTAGCTTGCACCCATAATTGCACTGATTTGGGGAAAAACATCAATGAAAATAATGACGAGGCAGCGGTTTGGGAGATGTTGGTGATGTTTTCATTTAATAATTCTGTTCTTCCCCCTCCTCCCGATGCCTTTCTCTACTCTTGTACGCCATTTAATTGGCCTTTGTCATTGCCAGTCATTCGTTTGTCAGGACAGTGCGCACACCTGATGATAAAGATTTTATCTTCTACTCGCAGAGCAAACCGATAGAACAGTGGATATGGGAAGCTTTCAATTTCGGCTATTTAAACTGCTTTACGGTGCAGGTGAGGAGAGGAGAAGCTGACAGCTGCACTCTCATAGAAGCAGATATAGCTCTCATCCTGGACCAGCAACTTCCATTTGTGCTTAAAAATGAATAGCATGGCATGGATTAATTTGAAATAATAATTAAATACTATTAAATGATTTACAATGCTTAAACAAAAATATTATAAGTTGAAGTAATAGTATTCAGTGTGTTTTGATGGAGAACCAATATTTTTTTTTTTGGTGCTTTTAAGAGATTTTTTATAAGGTTCTAAAGAAAGAAAAACTGAGATAATCTTTTAAAATATAGAACCATTTATTTAATCTTGTGGATGTTCCATGTTTTGTTCACAGCTCATACTGAATGTAAAAGGCCAGTTTATGTAATGTGACTCATTCTGATTTTTAAAACAGCTGTTAAATAGAAAGCTGAAAGGGAAAAAATAGAGTAAAAAAAATTTTTTAAGAAACTGCAAAAAGAAAGATATTGAAGGACAAGATGCATAGAGAATTGTTTTATAATCAAACCGTTACCCATTGAATCATAATTGAATCGAGTCCAGTAAAGATGAAGACCTCTAATATACACACCGATCAGCCACAACATTAAAACCACCTGCCTAATATTGTGTGAATTCCCCTCGTGCCTACAAAACAGCTCTGAACCGTCAAGGCATAGACTCCACAAGACCTCTGAAGGGGTCCTGTGGTATCTGGCACAAAGACGTTAGCAGCAGACCCTTCAAGGCCTGTAAGTTGCAAGATGGGGCCTCCATGGATCGGACTTGTTGGTCCAACATATCCCATAGATGCTCAATCGGATTGAGATTTTAGAATTTGGAGACCAAGTCAACACCTTGAACTCTTTGTTATGTTCCTCAAACCATTCCTGAACAATTTTGCAATATGGCAGGACTCATTCTCCTGTTGAAAGAGGCCACTGCCATCAGGGAATACTGTTGCCATGAAGGGGTGTACGTGGTCTGCAACAATCTTTAGGTAGGTGGTACGTGTCAATGTAACATCCACATGAATGCCAGGACCCAAGGATTCCCACCGGCCGTCCACATGATCTAAAAGAAAATGTGATTCATCAGACCAGGCCACCATCTTCCATTGCTCCATGGTCCAGTTCTGACAATCACGTGCCCATTGAAGGCACTTTCGACAGTGGACAGGGGACAACATGGGCACTATGACTGGTCTGAGGCTATGTAGCCCCATTCGCAGCAAGCTGCTCAGTTCAAGCTGTACTGACACCTTTCCATCTTGGCCAACATTATGTTTTTCAGCAATTCTGCTACAGTAGCTCTTTTGTGGGATTGGTCTAGACGGGTTAGCCTTCCCTCCCCATGTGCATCAGTGAGCATTGAGTACCCATGACCCTGTCGCCAGTTCACCTGTTGTCCTTCCTTGGACCACTTTTGGTAGGTACTAACCACTGAATAACGGAAACACCACACAAGACCTGCTGTTTTGGAGATGCTCTGACCCAGTTGTCTAGCCATCACAATTTGGCTGTTGTCAAAGTCACTCAGATCCTTACGCTTGCCAATTTATACTGCTTCCAACACATTAAATTAAAGAACTCACTGTTAGCTTGATGCCTAATATATCACACCCCTTGACAGATGCCATTGTAACGAGATAAATGTTATTCACTTCACCAGTCCGTTGTTTTAATGTTGTGGCTGATCAGTATATTTCATTTCATCATACCTACCTACCTACCTACCTACCTACCTACATACATACCTACATACATACCTACATACATACCTACATACATACCTACATACATACCTACATACATACCTACATAGCTCTATGGAAAGAAATTGGTACTTTTATTCACCAAAGTGGCATTCAACTGATCACAATTTATAGTCAGGACATTAATAACTTGAAAAACTACTATTACTTTTAAGAGTTCTAATAAAAAAAATCCTCCATGTGCAGCAATGACAGCTTTGCAGGTCCTTGGCATTCTAACTACCAGTTTGTCCAGATACTCAGGTGCCATTTCACCCCACGCCTTACACATTTCTTTCCGTAGTTGCAGTCAGTTCCTTTGACTTTGAAGACTGTAGTGTACAACTCTGCATGAAAAATTTCAAGTAGGGATGTGCACGAGTATTAGAATACTTGAGTATTCTTTCTGCAATAATTTTTCAAATAAATGGTAAATGGTCTGCACTTATATACAGTGGTGGACGAAGTACACATACCATGTACTTGAGTTAAAGTAAAGATACTCAAGGTAAAATATTACTCAAGTAAAAGTAGAAGTGCTGCCTTTAAACATTCACTTGAGTAAAAGTACAAAAGTATTTGCCTTCAAATGTACTTAAGTATCCAAGTGCTATGATTTTTTATGGCCATAATGTCCTATTATAATTTGTCACAAGACTCTTGCTTAACTCAGTCTACATGAAGACTAATGTCACTCTTGGCACACCAATCTATTAATAAAATGACATTAATTAGTCATATATATATATATTTGAATTGAATAAATTTTTTATTAAATATATATATATATATATATATATATATATATATACACATACACACATGCACACATACACACACACACACACATAGAATATATATATATATATTCTATGTTATAGGAGACAGCCAATTTCCTCCAAAATTAAACACAAAAACGTATTAATGCAGTGTTTCTGCTACTCCCCAGAAAAAAAATGCTATTATATGCAAGTCATTTTAGTGTCAACATAATAAGCAATGTACATTATGCGTCAATACTTACCGATAATTGCTGCAATAATAGCTGCTGCTCTCTGCCCCGCTTAAAATCATTGGCAACGCAATTTGTTTGGAACTATTGAGAACTACACGAATCACGTGACCGCGCGGCGGCGACATCACTGTCGCAAGTTAGCCGTCTATGTTCGCAACTCTCATCGGCCCTGTCCCAAATGGCGCACTTCATGCGGACTTTCGGTCTCGTGGACTTAAATTGCGCGTGCTCGCTGAGTCTACGAGTCCGTAGGCCGTCCCATTTAGCATTTTAACGCTCTGAAGTGTGCTCAGCAGCGCCCCCTTTGTACCCTTGAAGCGGTCTTCCGCGAAGCCCGCATAGATCCAGGCTTCACGCACTTCAAGTACCCAGGAGTCCTTGCGAAAGGCCAATCAGACAACTGGTGTGAAGAGCGCTTTAAGCTCACGGACACAGACAATTGATAACATGGCTGAGAAGAAAATATTTAAGTGTAAGTATCATTATGGTTTTTATGACTGTGTACATTTTACCAGTTGTTACCTACAGTTTATACAAACATTATGGTCATCGACCAGTGGTTGATGTCTCAAACATAGTAATAGCGCGCTGAATAATAGGCTGATCGCATAACGATTCATTATATAGAACCGAATGGCAGGGCTTTACTGAGTCATATGTAAGTGAAGTATGGATATTTAAAATTAAAAACGACATTAAAAAAATAAGGTACACATAAAAAATATAAAATACATATATATATGTATATAAAGAAAAAAGAAAATTAAACAGTAAATCAAATAATAATGACTTAATGCATTAACGACTTTTGACAAGTTATATGTTTATCTACAAAGTCAATAACATTTACTTGCTTACCCTTTCCTCCGTGCATAACATCAGCATTTGTATGCATGAAAAATAATCTTGTCTTCTACGACGTCGGAGCGTATAAATGTGATTTCTCTGCATGGCAAGCCATCTCGCAAACACAATAGTAAAAACAACAACAATAGGCAGCATATTTCCCTGAACCAAACCTGCAGCTCCTGTCCAACAATAACCACGCTTCACGATCGAGTCTGTCCCAAAAATACTTCTCAATGCGCCCTTGTGGACTTGCGCGAGGGGCCCTATAAGTCTGCACTACATGACGTCACCGAAGTGTGGACTCTGAGGAAGTCCACAAGTCCGGAGTGTGCCATTTGGGACAGGGCCACATTTAACGGCTCTGGGGTGCGTTTCCCGTACAACGACGTAAATTGCTGCTCCACTACCGTAGTACGATGCACTGTTGAAGAAATCAACTTGCTAGTCACGACTGTTTCCCGAAACCGTATTGTCGCAAATTGGTTGTTCAACGACGTTGGTTAATGATGTCACACATGTGGTGGAGTAAAAACTACTTTTAATGAATCTGTTTGCGATCGAATTAATGCTAGATGTTTTGCTATAAATTATGGACATGTCATCTGAGGACTCTCTCATATTTTTCTCAGTTATTTGCTTTATTTCCAGATTCAATCATAGGCTCGTTCTTACGCACTAGAGCACGTTCACACATGCGCACTCTTCAAAAACGGTGCTTTAAATCTATTGACAAACTAAAAGACATAAAGGACATTTGTATGTCTTCTAAATAAAAGATACTGATTGTACTGAATGTCATCTTGCTTATTTGGCTCAAGATAATAATGTATTAAGCCCACATGTTATAATAACAAGAAACTCTGCTTCTAACCACAGGTCGAGAGCTGTCGTTCCAACCACACAACTCTGCGATGCTGTTTGCGAATGTTCGTTGGAACGATGGTTTCGGGAAACACAGACTCGTTGAACTATGATGATAACGACGGAACTTGCGACCTTAGTTGGCTAACGATGCTTTTGGGAAACGCACCCCTGGTTCGCGCTTAGTAGATGCCGCCAAGGCAAGTTCAAAACAAAGCGCGCGCGCTGTACTGTGATTGGTGGCTCGTTTGACCAGTTACGTTTTTATCCACTCATAAATAAAAAGGAACGACTGATTTTGAAAATGTAGTAGAGTAAAAAGTAAGATATTTTACTTTGAAATGTAGTGGAGTTAAAGTAAAAGTCTCCCCAAATTTAAATACTTCAGTAAAGTACAGATACGCAAAAAAGCTACTTAAGTACAGTAACGAATTACATTTACTTCGTTACTGTCCACCACTGCTTATATAGCACTTTTTTTTAACCTTAGAGGTTACCAAAGTGCTTTACACTGTGTCCCAATCACCCATTCACACTCACATTAACGTTTAAATTGCTTGTTTATATATTTTCCACAAAAAGAAAACAACACACAGGACATAATATAAGCTTGTCTTGGATATAATTTGAAGCTTGTTTTTTTTTTGTAATGGTGACGCAAGCTTTATGACAAAAAAAAATATTTTACAACGTCTCTCTCATTAATTTCCTTAATTTAATTAATAAAATATTCGAATAAAGACAACGTTAAGCTTCATTTAATGAACCAAATAGCTTTAGTGTGATATAATGGCAAGTGATTTTCTATAGTACTAAATAAGCAATTTAGCATGATTACTCAAGGATAAGATGTTGAGTAATGGCTGCTGGAAATGGGGCCTGTCTAGACTTGATTAAAAAAAATGACTTTTTCAAATAGTGATGGAGCCATTTTTTTTTTTAAATCAATAATGTCCTGACTACATTTTGTGATCAGTTGATTTCCACTTTGGTGAATTAAAGTACATATTTCCTTCCGAAACAGCAACATCTTTACATTATTCCAAACTTTTGGCCACCAGTGTATTATTTATATATATATATATATATATATATATATATATATATATATATATATATATATATATATATATATATATATATATATATATATATATATATATATATATATATATATATATATATATATATATAAATTGTTGCAATTAATTGTGATTAATCGCTACATTACATAATTAATTGTATAAAATATTTTATTTGATTAACAGCCCTAGTTTAAATACATGCAAATGCAAATGAGACTTCAGATTTGTGGCAGAGGAAAGGATTATTAATAAGAAAACAACAACTTTAATTTGTGTCTGTTCCTCATACAAAGCTATTAACTGACTTCAGAAGACTTGGAATATAGCAAACAATTTGCATCAATTACTTATATGATCCTTTTTTTAACTTTTTGGAGCTTGGCAAATCCCCAACCATTTTCTTTGAATGGAAAATTGCAACAACATACTACCTTAAATCTCCTTTTGTGTGTAAAAATAATATGGGGTTCAAGTGACATGCGGTTGAGCAGGCTAAGTGACGAAACCATTTTCATTTTTGGGTGAACAGTTCCTTTAAAATGTCCCTGCTGTCAATCGCATTCGCTATTTTTACAAGAAAACAAAAACATGGTTGAAACAGTAGTAGTATTAATGCACATTCATGAATTTTACAATGAAGTTTTAACATTATTGTTAAAACTTGTCTTTAACTTACAAGCACAGCAAAAAGTAAAGGATAAATACAGAAAGTTTAAAACTCATGGCAACATGGTTGACAACTAAGCACTATAACTACCACAACTATCCCTTTAAGATAAGTAAAATTACTTTATAAAATAAAAAGTGGCTTGCTTAAAATCCTACAAATGTTTTAAACCTGGCTGACCAATCTGATGCAATCTTCATGTAAAGCTTTACCAGTACACTTCATTACCAATGCCAATTCTCATCACAAGGAACTGTAAAAAAAAAAAAAAAAGTATGTGCATGTGTGTGTGTGTATGGGTTAAACACAAATTGCTCAAGACAATTTTCCTGACATTTCTGACACTTCTACTCATTCAGCAGACTTTGCCATCTTAAATGATTTTCTGCTGTTATGCCTGGAGCAAATTTCCAATATAATGTCCAGAATTATTTGTAGCTTAACCAAGAAAATATAACCAGAACCCAGCAGTGGAGATTTACCAGCTTGAAAAGCCACTAGTGATCACATGGTATATAAACAAACAACCACAGCGTGGTCATTTTAATTATGATCATCCAACTCTGATTTAGTGCTAGATTAGGACTTACTTCCAAATTCATGTCAGTGCAAGTGATGCAAATCACATTGTGTTGAGAAAACAGGACTTATAGAACCTCATTTAAAAGGTAAGCCGATGATATTTTCAAACTGAGAGCTGACATCAGACACTTACAAAACCATATTACACTATAAGTTGACGCACTTTCCCATTGCCTAATGCATTAGGTAAGTAACATACACACCCTAAGCAGTGCAAATGGTAAAAGTACCTTCCCAAGTATGAACTATGTGAAAGGTTGGTGTAATGTAAGGTCAATCATTTAATTAATATTACATATTTCAGTATGTACATTTAAAGTAAGCCTATGTACTGTAGAAAGTTATACCACCATGTAAAATGTTTCCACAAATCTTTTTCTTTTTTAGGTAAAACCAGCTATTGCACGAAACACTCAGCGTTTCCTTATTTCTACAGATAATACTACTACTGACACATCCATATGGGGAATATCTCCATCACTAGAAGCAAATGTCAACACTGTCAGCACCTGTTGACAACCATGAATATGAGATAATGAGAACTATCACAATGTAAGAGAGGAAATGGTGATATGTGGATAATTTAGTGACAAACACATTTGAAAGCGAAATAGTTAACCAGTTTATATATTTTACGTCACTTTAACAACAAATACGACTTTCCCTGAGTTAAAGAGATGCATAACGTTCCTGCAATTGCAACGTCCACAGTAATGCACCGAGGCTGAAATATCACAACTAATATATAGATGAAACGATGCAATTACTTTGTAATTAATGCCGTCTGTCACTTTCAAAGTATACTCAAATGAGGTTTAAATTTACTATGCATTGTGTTATGATTGCTCCCAATATCAACTTTGCAATGATTTTCAGGACACTATCGTTGCTGTTTCTGCACTAAAGCTCAGTTACGATGCAGTTTGAGGCACAGTGTTGTGTTTTGATCTTTATAAACACAGCCTTGAAGGCCGCGGCCTGAGAAGGCTCTTTAAATTTCTATTGGCTGAAAATGAAGTCGTTACACGACTTCACGGTGAGCTCATTGGGTTTCTTTTTTCTGCACGAAAAGAGAAAAGCTGTCAGGAAATAAACGAAACATCTTTTATCTCACCTTCCAGAAATGTCTTCCGGCTTGATGAGAGGGCCCGTCGCTAATTTGGAGCATGCAGCACATATATTTGATGAGTAGATCGACACATCTTCATAACAGTTTCTCCACAGCCATTTTGGATGAGACCTCGTTTCGCAAACGATGGGTTTTACCAAAAGGAAGTGTGTGATATTTATGTAAAATACAATATAAGATGTCTTAATCACTAATTCTTATCAACGTTAAACTTATTTATGGTTTAATTGAATAATATGTAAAAATAAAACACCAGATATTTCTCACAATTCATAACAACGCTGCGTGTCCACCCCTTTTAAGGAATAAAATGGTACGCTCAAGCAACACAGGTTTGCTTCTGTGAATGTAGCCAATCAGAGACTTCGAAAATGTCACTCGCCAATGCTGTTCGCACGAGATGCTGTCAGCACCGCCTACTCTACGAGAAACGTTCAGTCAAAAAAATATTTTATCAGATTCAAGGATCAGCGGGAAAATCGGAGCCAGACGCAGTTAAACAGACAGTTGCATAGCGATTATGCCGCAATCTCCTTGCATGTAAAATGGAGATTGCGTCATGATAATTCTAATGCAATACGACTAAGCAGGATATTTGTAGCAGTGACAGTGTGGCCGTGTTGTACCTCTACACATTCGACTGTCCTGTTGGAAAACAGAAGAAGAGAAAAAGAAATGCTAAAACCAGCCTAAAATGGCTGGCTGGCCACAACTAGTTTAAGATCGCCATAGCTGGTTTAATATGGTCTCTCAGCCTGGCCAGTTTAAAAAATACCAAATCCCTCTAAAATCAGCCCATGTGCCAGGCTGTCTGACCATATTAAAGGAATGGTTCACCCAAAAATGACATTCTCTCATCATTTACTCACCCTCATGCCACACCAGATGTGTATGACTTTCTTTCTTAAGCAGAACACAAACAAATATTTTTATAAGAATATCTCTGCCCTGTAGGCCCATACAATGCAAGTATTTGGACCAAAATTTGGAAGCTCCAAAAACACACAGAGAGAGCATAAAAATAATCCAGTTTTCTATCATCCATATGACTCCAGTGGTTAAACCCATGTCTTCAGAATCGATATGATATAGAAACAGATCAATATTTAAGTCCTTTTTTACTATCAATCTCCACATTTACATCCACATTCTTCTTCTTTTGTTTTTGGCAATTCACATTCTTTGTGCATATCGCCACCTTCTGGGCAGGGAGGAGAAATCATTGTAAAAAGGGCTTAAATATTGATCTGTTTCTCACCCACACCTATCACATCACTTCTTAGACACTGATTTAACCAATGGAGTCTTTTGAGTCTTTGGACCTTAAAAAGTTTGGTATCCATTCACTTGCCATATATGGACCTACAGAGCTGAAATATGTTTCTAAAAATCTTTGTGTTCAGAAGAGGAAAGAAAGTCATACACATCTGGGATGGCATAAGGATGAGTAAATTATGAGAGAATTTTCATTTTTGGGTGAACTATTCCTTTAAACCAGTCAACAAGCTTAAACTGGTTTAAGCTGTGGGTTTCTTCTTCAGCAGGTTAGAGAATAATTAAACTATAAAACTATAAAAAAAAGACCTTGAAGCTCACATTAAATACCTGCACAGAAATAGATGACAACAGAAAATGTATCAGTCTCACTCATCAGCACGGTTGTTTGTGGCAGACCATCTTTATTGCTCAGTTTGTTTTCTGTTTTCATGTGTGATTTGATCATTATACAGAAAATTAGTTCTTAAAGGGATAGTTTAAGTCTGATTCTTTATCTCTTTTTCTTTTCTGTGGAACGCAAAAAACAAAAGTGAAGTAAAGTGCCCTTTTACATAGGGATTCTGAATTCATATAAAAGCTTTGTGAGGGAAACAGACCAAAGTTTAAGTTGTTGTCCACTGAAAATCTTTATTAGTGAATTAAAGACTGAAGTCTTATGCTTATTTTAATTTTATGAAAAAGAGAAGGCTAGCCAACATGCTAAATATCCTTTTGTGTTCCACAGAATAATTTTTTCATTTTTTTTTTTCATTCGAAAGACATGAGGGTATGTCAGTATTTAAATTTTAAGGTTTAAAATGTTCTATATTTGCTCAACTGTCTTTGTCACTTAAAAGGTTACTTTTGTCATTAGGGCATGTTTTGATGCACATTGCATATTGCAGGGATGCAGCACTCAATATAAAATACTCCATATACAGAACAGATTCATCAACATTATAATGAGGATAAATTAAAATGTATGTATATACACCTGTTTTGGAATGTGGAAAAAGTGAAGCGCTGTGAATAATTTCCAGATGGGCTGTATGCTTTTGATTTGAAAGTGATTTTTGGAAGCAATCTATAGACTCATTCAGTATATATAAATATTTTTTTAAAGAGTAGATTCTGATTGCCTGCAGAATCACTGATTTATTAAAAATTAAGCATGGGCTTTCATCCAGGGTTTGAGCATACTTGAATCTTTCCATTGGAACGTACATACAATTATCTAAAATAAAAAACAATTTATTATGCATTGGGATTCAGATTGACTCAACAACACCCTCTCTGTAGGATTGAAAGGAAGAATTAAACCCATTTTAAATCTAGCCAACTGTACTAATATAGGATTGGCCCACGGCCATTTTCCCTATTTAAACACTGTAGGAGATGGTTGGTTCACTTGCACTACCAAAGAGTTTGGGCACACTGAATGGGTGGAAACCACATAATCCCCATACATTCATTTGTGTTTTTAATTGTTTTGATGACTTTACTATTATTCTAAAATGTGGAAAATAGCAATAATAAAACAAGAAGATCTATATTCTAAAGAAATGTAGCCTTGCAAAGCACAATCACCTATTCAGAGAACAGATCCCACAATGTATTTAAATTAATGTTACCCCAGTGTCTATATGTGCAATTTTAGCCATTACGTTAATCAAACCCAATGTTAGTGAGAGAGAATCTGTCCAATAATGTTCCTGGGTTCAAGGCTGGACCATAAACATTGAGACAATCAATGACACTCCTGTTCTAAACAATGAAATGGAGTTAACCCCTATCTGGCGTCACCATCCTGCACTCTCGCTGCCTCTTTTCTCCTTTCCAGGATTATTAAATATCAAAATGATACACTTGACTCTTTGAACCAAAGCACATCCAGATGGCAATAATTAATGTTTACTAAGAGAAAATGAGGCAACAAGAAACAGTTAGATAAAGAGAAAAGGTTCTCTTAAGTTAGTTTGTTGACAGTATGCTCTATCTCTTTCTTTTCCTCCTCCCCACTTGTCTCAGGAATATTTGCAATGGTTTATGGTTGTCTGTTTTGTAACAAGAGCCATTTGAATGTTTTTGTCACGGTCATCAGTGAGTCTGAGAAAAGGTGAGTCAATGAATTGTTCCACAGGGGCTAGTAAGAGCAATGACCCAGCTGTTCATCAGCTGTCTAGCGGAAAAACTGAAAGCTTACGGGATTCTTTTTCACTCGGTTTGATTTCAAGACAACCTACGTTTGAAAAGCTCTATATGCCACAATGAAAGTAATAGAGAGTGCTTCCTCAAATAAATATGTTGTAGCCTCCAATTTTGCCCTCAACCGCACTAGAATTACACCTGACTTAGCTTTTCAGTTATGTATCATCAACCAAAGTGTTTTTTCTGTCTTGGATATGTCTTTTTTTTTTTTCTTTTTATACATATTTCTTTAGCTCCCATAGTGTTAACATTGGCTTCATGACACAGGGCAGTGGAATGGATGTGGTGAAAAAAAACAGTGAGAGTGACTTTATTCGTTTAATATGCTTCCCTTCATGCTCTTTCTGTACACATTGTAGGTTTTTGTGGCTTGAGAGGCTAAATCTGTAGCTAGTTGCAGCTTTCATGCACTGCTGACCTTCATACCTGCTCACTTTTGTGCGTAAATGTGTGTGTGTGAATGCACACTATTGCTTGCCTTCTGCCTCTTCTAAACTGGTCTAAAATAATATTTTTTTAAACACCCCTCCTAAAAGTAATCTTACCACACTCCTGTTCCTTTTCATATTGTTCCCTAATATTAACCAATTGTTTCTATAAGCCATGTAATAAGTATTCTATGCATATCCAGCGCACTGATCAAGTTTATAGAAAATCTCTGTCTATATCCTCTAAAGAAAATTAAGAGGCAATATATTATCCACCAATTGACATGGTCCCGTTTTCTTTGGTCAGTGTCGAGAACAGGTACAACACAGGTGAGTGTTTCAATGTTTCATCTGTTTCTATCAGTTGTAAAATCCTGCAACATATTGAGAAGATATGTGTCATGCTGAAACACCAAATCTATTCACATAATGGCAGGAATTCTGAATGTTAAATGCATGCATACTAAACATGGACATTTCTAAACCACTAATGCAAAAGGAACAGACTGAACTTGTGGAAACAAAGCTTAGGAAAGTAAATAGAAGGACGCCTTCTGTGAAAATTTGTTCTTCAATAAAAACACCTGGATAATAAGTTGTTCTCTCTGTTTCTCTCTCACTTTCATTGTCTCTTTTTTATTTCAGGTATGTTCACATCTGTGCATCATCTTAATGTGGTATGATACGTTGAGACACAGAGCTTGAAGTGTGTGTGTGTGTGTGTGTGTGTGTGTGAGTGTGGGAAGCATCAATCTTCCTCTCTGACATTCCAGCAAATGAGCAGAAGCAAGATCTTGGTGTTCCAACATACACAAAATATATTTTAGCTGTGGTTGTGAGGTGATGTTTTGACGGAACATTTGGAATGGATCTCCAGTAATCTGCATGACAGACTTAGCTCACCCGTACAACTTGCATGATCCAAAAAAATATCCCGTCACACACATCAGCACACTTTAGCTATGGTAGCCTACTTCTTCCCACACACTCATTTTTTCCCCATAGAAAATTCTTGGGCACTGTGATATGGCTGCATTTACTACATTTTGAAAAATATCATACATTTTACAATGAACAAATACTGTAAATCTTTTTCTATTAAGCAATGAAAGTTTTATAAAAATTTTGAAATACTGCCTTTAAATACCGCATATGCTTACAGAAAAAAGACATGAAATTTTGTACAACAGACATATTGCAATTGCAAATTGTTCAGTGCTATCCATTAAGTTTCTCTCTCTCTCTCTCTCTCTCTCTCTATGAGTATCTAATCCTAAGGATTGCATTAGGTTACAAGTGGAGTCAGATGGATTCTGTAGATTCTTTTCTAGCAAATTTGACTAAAATACTCAACTTTTTGGAGATTTTTTATTTTGGATGTGGCTAAATTCTACTAGGCATCAGAACTACAGCCCTGTCCAGGGACAATCCAGAATAGAGGAAGTGAGGTCATAATAACCTTGTTCTTGGGAAGGGCAACATTGTGTGATTGACATCTTCAGTTTATCTTCAAAACATTCCATTGTTGGCAACTTAGGCTCTTGAGTTTTCCTGGGCTCTTGAATACTTTTGTCGTCATGACATTCGTGTTTACATTTTCCCTGAGCAGTAAAAACTTCATCAACGCACCATGAATTTATGAAACATGTAACGAGCATGGCTGGTTGAAGCACACATTTTTTGGCTTTGAAATATATATCTATATTTTGCTACAACCCTGGTAGACAAAGAAATAACGAGACATTTAAACAATTTCTACACTAATGTTAAAATCTTTCGACTACACTTTGCTTATGAGGGAAGATCATATTTCATTTGCAAATAAATGTATGCATTTTATTTTCAAAGCCTTTTTCTGGCAAATGTCGGTTTGAGTTACGTTGTTGATCTTTCCCTGGTTTTAGATTATTACATTTCTGTTTTCTGTGATTCTGTAATGGAAGATGGCTTATGCCCCATGCAGAACACATACCCCAGGGGTCACTTGAGTTCTTGTATTTTTTTTCCTACATCCATCATAGCAACCAAACTATTCTCTTCTCACTTTCTTTCTTTCTCTTCCATGCCTTCTTGTATGTTTTCTCTTTGGCATTCTTAGTGTGATTTTACCTGTCAATTCCTACCTTACTCCTCATTATGTTTTTTCTCTGTATTGATCTGTTTCTCCAGTTGTACTTAACACCTGTTTTTCTCTTTCATTCCTCTCTCTTTCTGTTCCTCTCCTCTGTTTTTAATCATCAATTTCTTAAATGTGTCAGTCTCTCAAATGAGCCATACACCAATAACTTGGTGATTATGTTGTCCCTCTTTCTGTATTTGGACTATTCTGCCGTTTCTTTAGAAGTCCTTCCATTCCTTTCTTCATGTCTGCTTCCTTCCTTTTCCTCTTTCAATGACCCCCCAAAAAACACACCATCTTTTCCCTTCCCCCACACAGCTGGTGCCCTGAGCTGTTAGTCCAGATGGTTACGAGGGGAGGCAGGGGCTTGTTCTCCACGTAGCTCCACAGCAGGCTCTCTGTCCTGGGCAGCACAGAGTCGGCTCCCTTCTGGACCAACTGGAACTCCCCCAAACAGCACTGCCAGCATTAATCTCATAAATGATCCCGCCAGGAGGAGGATCAATACTCATTTACAGAGACACGGCCTGATCCCTTAATGTAGAGCATGGCGGATAGCTTTCTACACCCCCCGCCGTGTTGCTGTCTCTCCTTCTATCTTCTCCGCTCTCTCTTTTTACACCAATCCCCCTCATCAGTATACCTTCCCAATACACTGGGTAAAAGAAAAATGTATTTGGATAAGCTAACAGGTAATGAGACTTTGACTAAGATCAGTTGATTTAGTTGAACCTCTGATGATGAAGTCAACACTGCGCCAGTTAAACTGTCACCCTCAGTGGGTACAGTGGATTGGAAACAGCAGCATTGGATAGCAGATATTGTTGGGGTTTGATTTTGTCAGTCTGGGTGGTCCTGTCACCAGTAACTGGAAATAGGGTTTTAATATTTGCAGTAGCATTAATTTTACTCTGTTTTTCAGTTGTGAGAAAATATGACTTCATGTCGAAATGGCAGCATCCAAGGAAAATGGGAATAGACTGGACTTTCCACAGAATAATGGCCCTGTCTTTTTCCAGTTGGTTAGCATTAGCCTAGAGCGCGTGTGTGGTTTTCAAAATGCCTCATCATTGATCTCTGATGAAGCATTGAAACCCTTTTCTTGTCATTTTTCCCCTAGCCATGCAGGGAAGTCTGTTTTTCACCTTCTCTCTGTTTTAGTGCCCGTTCGGCTCTAAGCGCGCTGGCATGCCTGCTGGACCGGTGTGTCACCTGGAGCAAACTCAGCTGGACAGCTGCTAACGTCACTGGCACACAAAGAGAAATGTACTGTTGCCTGGTCAAAGACATGCTAAACCTTGCAATAAAATTGTACAATTCCAAGATCTCATAAGGTCCAGTGTCCATGTCAGCAGAAATTTGGTGGTGACAATTTCTTTCATGACAGCACCAATGAAAATGCACAAATGAAATTCCTAATGAAAGTTCAGAAGAGATAATGGTCTTATAATACCACCAAAAGCTGCTTACCTCACTTCTTCCAAAAATATTTTCGGCAACTCTCCTTTACCTCAGCTGTATTTAATGCAATGGTTATGACCAGTAAGGGAACATAGCTGAAACCCTGTCATTACAGACAGACAAAACCCATCCACCCTTTTCCACATAGCTCTTATCCATTATATGGACTTGCAACCTTGAATAAATACATATCTCAGAAAGGCAGAAAACAGAGTGCTAACTGGCTTAACGAGATTCCATAGACATTAATGCTATTATTATCTGTTGCTCTTTAAAGCCTCTACACAGCCACAGAGCACTTTGTCATGCTGAATAATTCACTGTCAGCAGCCATAGGCAGAGAGGACTGGCATAATGATGGAGGGACAGGCACCTTACTCAGCTCTGTCTGTTGTCTGTTTGATGAAGTGAAAGAGGCCATGGGTTGGAGAGGGTTAGACAGATGACAGGGAGGGTATTTGAGGCAACTACCAGGGACATCTCCAAACTAGTGTTGGATTTGCTCTGCAAAGATTCCACTATGTACTTAGAGGATATTGCTTTCAACACAGGCCTTGTCTTCTCTCTAAACATTCAAAATGAAATTGCCCCCTCATTTGTCTCCTAACCATTGTTTCATTTCCCTTTCCACTTCCTGTTCTCATGACCATGGCTCACCTGTGGAGCATTTACAGATTTGATTTGAATGTGTAAGATGGCTGTGGAATATTTAAGAAGGTCATAGTTCTTTCCAAAGTTCATTTTCTGGATCTATTTTCTGGAAAAAAAGTTTCCAAGTATGATCATACCTCAGTTGAAATACAAAATGAGAACACTCAGGAAGTTAACAAGCCAGAAGCAACATGAACCCGGCACTTTAAAGTGATAGTTCACCCCAAAATGAAAATTCTGTTATAATTTAGCCTCATGTCATTCCAAACCCCAATGACTTTGTGCTTCTCCTGTTCCACTGTTGTGTTCAACAGTTATAACAGCTTGGAATGGCATAAAGATGAAGGCAGATAAGGGCAGAATTTTCATTTTTGGGTGAACTAAAAAATGGGCTTAACAGGAATATTTATTTTTACAGTTGTTAATTTGTTAGATTTTTCTTGCAAAGATTTGTGCAACAAGCTCACCCCCATATCGTTGAGAGATTATATGGTGTCTTCATTCAATCAATGCGGACTGCACTCTGCAGACCCATGCTAAGAACACCTCACCCAGCTAATGTCTGACAGAAACCTGATAGTCATCAGTTTCAAGAATAGCCCTACACACCACTGCTGCACTCACTTTTGTGACCTGTAACAAAGAACGACAGACATTTAGATGGTACTGTGTTGGTGCTTCGCCTCAAAGTGTCCTTGTGTTCAAACTCATAATTAGCTCATATTATGACCTGCTGCATTCATATTTCTAAAGATACTATATGCAGGGACTGTTAAACTTTTTCTTGGACTCTAAATGATATGATGCCTGAAAACCTGTGGCATACAATTAGTTGTTACAAAGCTTTTTATTTGGGTTGTTCTTACCATATTTCCCTGCCACTAACATTTCTCTGGACTTTAATTTCTTGACTTCTTTTTACTCTTACCAATTTTTGTAAGTATCTCTCTTTCATTCTCTCCATCTCTCTCTCTGTCCTTCTTTCTCCCTCTCATGCATTCTCTCCATGGTCAGAGGAGTAAATATCCCAGGGGAACAGCAAGCTCTTTCTTTGGGCGGAGGACTGAATCATTGCAGTGAGGGTCCCATGATCCTCCCTGTGCCTTGGAATACACACTGCATTCCTTCTTCCTACACATGTGCACGCACATACACAAACTCACATCTCATTATAAATTAAATTGATACAAATATACAGAACCTCCTTTTGCAACATACAACCAGATATACATTTATGCTAGCAAACAGATAGCAAAATGTTATTACAATAAATACATGATATTTGCATCACGTTATGTTACAGTTAAAACAGATTGTACTGTTATTCACCAGATAAACTGGCAAAGCGTTTAGCAGACTGAAGAACTGTAAAGTGCACTTGCTTGCTTGTTTCTCCTATCACCAAAAAAAACCATTCCGTGTACATGAGCACACTTGGCAATAAAGCTCATTCTGATTCTAATATGCTTATTTCAATCATGATTAAATCAGACTTTGCATTATGATTATATATTGTCTCGTTTGTGACAGTAGCAAAACCTGAGCTAACTTTCAAATAAAAACCAACACTGTTAAATCTGCTACTGATATTATCAGTCATGTGACATTATTGTTAATAATTGATAAATGAATGGCACTACTTTGAAGTTCCAACCCTGTTCCTTTGCATTAAAATATGAACTAAATCAAAACAGTTATATATAATTCAAATCTTATGGGAAAAACTGACTGCCAAATAAAAGATCTAAAACCGTCTGCATTATCTTGTTTGATACAACTATTGAGAAACTTTTGTAAACTCTAAACTATCTAAGTGATAGTGGCTACCAGTCAAAAACATTCTTATTTATTTTATGGTCTTTAAAACCTCTAAACCTCTTTGTATATATACACACATAAACAACTTTATTAGGAACACTATGGTCCCAATAAAGTGCCCAATGTGGTCTTCTGCTGTTCTAGTCCATCTGCCTCAACGTTCAACATGTTGTGCATCCTGAGATACTATTCTGCTCACTACAATTGTAGAGAATAGTCATTCGCAGCACTTTTTCCTGATTTTTGCAGCCCAAAATGATTGAATTTGCTGTTGCTTTTCTCAAATTTTGTGGTGCAATTTGCTGCATTTATTGGGGTTGTTTTGCAGTGAAACAAATCATTATATACTTCTTTAATTGTGTTAATTACATTGTAAATTCAATTACATGTAAATATTTTAGTGCACAATATCTGAACATGCAGTTAGCAAGCAATCAAGCAAAAAAAAGAAAAAAGAATTAAACATACATTTATGTGAAACCTGTGGGTATTGAAAGACCCTTAATTATTTTTTTGTATTAAACGTTTCTGCCTCAGACATTTACAATCTAAGGTTAAAATAGACATGCAATAAATCTGTAAACTAAAAGCACAAATAAGGATTCAATAATTATGCCTGTTGCAATTACTACATTGACTGATATTGAAATCTGATTTATGGCCATATATGAACAAATACAGATAGTTCTTATATTTGAGCATTTATGTACAAATTTAAATTCCACAAGTGTTTACATTTTTTTTACATAAATTAAAATGTTTGTCATATTTTGAAATATAGTCCTGTTGCATATGTGACCTTTTTATATTAGTAAAAAACATTTATGATAATGTATGTTCATCATATAAATACTCAGCATATTTTGCCATTTTCAGATTCTTAGCCAACTGTATTAAGCTATTCAACTAATAGGGTTTCCATCCATAGAACTGCTGCTCACTGGATGTTTTTTGTTTTTGGCACGATTCTGAGTAAATACTAGAGACTGTTGTGCGTGAAAATCCCAGGAGATCAGCAGTTACAGAAATACTCAAACCAGCCTCTCTGGCATCAAAAACCATGCCACGGTCTAAATCATACTTTATTCCCCATTCTGATTGTTCTGATTGTCATTATACACATCAGATGGCAGGATCGAATCCCAGATCTAGAGGTAATCCAACGAGCTGGCTCTGTCAGTGTTGAAGCTCTTATTACATCATCACAACTGCGATGGGCTGGACATGTGCGCCGGATGAGTGACAGCCGACTGCCCAAAGCAATTTTTACGCAGAGCTAAAAGAGGGCAAAAGAAGCCGCGGTGGTCAAAAACTGTGTTTTAAAGATGCCCTGAAAAGACATATGAGGAACACCGGGCTCTCCCCGGAAAGCTGGGAGGAACAGGCCCTGCAGTGTGAGAAATGGCAGCATGGATTGAAAACCGCTGTCGCAGCTATTGAGAAAAAGCGTCAGAAAGACTATGAGAAAGCCCATTGCAGCAAAATACTTTGTCTGTAGCAAATGCCATCGCTGCTGTAGATCGAGAGCAGGCCTTCTAGCCCACAAGAGAGCCTGCCTACAATAGCCTCCAATCCAGACAGTCATCGTCGATACACGACGGACTGCCGATGATGTTGATGTGAATATTAACTGAAGCTCCTGACCCGTATCTGCATGATTTTATGCACTGCTGTCACACAATTGGCTGATTAGGTAACCGCATGAATAGGTGTACAGGTGTTCCTAATAAAGTAATCGGTGAGTGTATGTACAGAATATAAACAGTAGCTATGCATGTTTACATTTTGTACAAGACAAAATTTCCATTAATCATTTTTAATGGATTAATTGGACATTTACGACAGAAATAGCAGTCAATAGCCAGCATACTGTATATGCAAACTCCTTCAGACTGTTTAAAAAGTATCCCAGGTGGATGCATCGTTTATGACGAATGAGAGGAGTACAGGAGCTACACAGCATCTTTTTGTACATCATATTTTTGTAATAGTAATAATTTATATTCACAGTATAGCCTATTTTATTTGTCTTCTGTCATATATCTGTATATTGCCTTGTGTGTTGTATTATTTTTATCCTTTATTTATGTTTCTTGCTGTAACACTGTTGTGTAATGTCCTCCTGGGGATGAATAAAGTACTACCCTCTCCATCCTTCCAATTGTGGTATTTCTTAATTTTTATGACTTTCCTATTGCATGAAAAATAGCAATGAGAATAAGTAGGTGTGTCTAAACTTTAGGCTGGTATTAAAATTAGAAATCAAATGGTATAAACTATTTAAAACGAATTCATTTCTTATTCTTGCTGCAACTAATTTTTTTCTTCCTCACCATGAATGACAAAGTTGCAGGAAAGACATGATTGTGTATGCGTGCGTGCGCACGCGCGTGAAATAAACAGGTGCACGCGTCAAACTTTCTCCGCCCCCACCCTTAATGTAAAAAATAAATAAATGATGACGCTTGATTCACGTTCATTGTTTACCTTTTCGGTTTCCCCGTGATAACTGGCTTGACAATGTGTTTGTTAATGCCAGTAAATCAACCTCCTTTTGAACTGTCAATCAAAATAGATTCGAAGTTCTCTCAGATTACACGCACAGGTTGTTGAGTGGCTGTTTCGGACAGCTGTGGGGTTACTTCACTTGAGGCAGTAGCACCGTGTGGTGTGAGGGGCGGGAGTCGATCAGAGACTGGGGTCTGCGCGCGCGAGAGAGGTGTAGGAGCCAGAAGGTAATGTCGTAAAGCCGAGTGTCGTAAACCAGGTGCAGGGAGGGGATGTGGAGTAGGAGGGAGGGAGGGGAGGTGTGGGGGCGAGAGGAGGTGACTCTCCAGCAGCATTTAGACACAGCGAAAGGATCATGGCGGATGGCCCCAGGTGTAAGCGCAGAAAGCAGGCAAACCCGAGGAGGACAAACGGTGAGTAAAAACCCTTCGCTCCTACCGGTTGTCGTTCACTTTGGTGGGCGACGGCTGATTTCATTCAACTCTGTACTCTGGTCGTTGGTAGAACTTCTCGAGCACCACAATTTCTAGTCAGTAAAAGTGCTGGAAAGTAGCGCTCCGCTGTGTTATAGCCCCTATGTGGTGTACCGTTATACCTGCCGCGCTCGCGACTCTCTCTCCGCCTAGCGGTGCACGAGCGCGGACCGTTATACGCACCCAGTCCCCTATAACTGACACGCGTTTTGTTTCCTCTTGTACTTCTCTTCGCATTTCGTTCACTTTTTAAAGCTTCCTAATTGATAAAGAACTATTTCGAGTCTAATCCGTTACGCCTGTTTGTCTGTCCTCCGTAGATTCGCTCGAATAGGAACTTATTTTCTTGCTCACAATGTACCTGTTTGGTCCGATGTGGGTGAAATGGTTTCACGTGAATCAGTTTAAGTGACTGAAGTGGTGGAAATGTTTTCATAAATGTGTGCGCGTGTGTGTGCCTGTGTGTGTGCCTGTGTGTGTGTGTGTGTGTGTGTGTGTGTGTGTGTGCGCGCGCGTGTGTGTGTGTGTGTGCGCGCGCGTGTGTGTGTGTGTGTGTGTGTGTGTGTGTGTGTGTGTGTGTGTGTGTGTGTGTGTGTGTGTGAACCGACTGGGTGTTTGGGAGGATTTTAGTTTTATTTTAGTTAACAACCAACTTTGATATATATCTGCAACGGGCTGTTCCGCTGTCTGCGTTGTAGCAGGTAGCTAGCGAGCTATCAGAATCCTATTAATAAACTCTTTATATTGAAAACAGTACTTGTGTTAGCATTTTATCTTGTGGAATGTTTTTAAATAAATGCTTTTATATCGACGACATGACGGTTTGGTTTGTTTTTCTTTATATAATGGTACAGCTACAAGTCCCGTGCTCTGTAGCTCATTAGAAACTGCCTGATAACAGCAGCACGTTGCTCTCTGTGTGCTGCTGTATTGGGAAAAAGGGGCAAGTGTGCAGTTTACAGTGATGTTTGACAGGAAAGTTTCTTTTTGAACTCCGATTGAAGTTCACAAAGCCAAAAATAAGAGTGTGTTTATGTAACAGTTCTGCCAGTCGTAAGCGCCCCTGTGGGATCGGGGCATAGAGAGCTCTAAAGCACGATGCCAGTTAAAGCAACCTGTTTGTGGAGCCAGACTGCCTCGTTTCTAGTTGGGTGGTAACGCTG
Organism: Xyrauchen texanus; assembly: GCF_025860055.1. Classification (NCBI taxonomy): domain Eukaryota; kingdom Metazoa; phylum Chordata; class Actinopteri; order Cypriniformes; family Catostomidae; genus Xyrauchen; species Xyrauchen texanus. The sequence continues at coordinate 14,615,299 of NC_068315.1, forward strand.
AAAAGAAAAGGAAAGGAATCTGAAGGGCTGTCTGCTGCAAGAACAACTGCTGCAGCCTATATAAGGAATGCATATACATCCAGAGCAGCGCAGAGAATCCCGATAAATCGCGCTCGGATACTGCTACTGCTGCTGGACTTATTATACTGACAGTATATTTGTTTTCGGGACTTTATGCATCAATAGCCTGCATGCTTTTAATGCACGCCAATGACTGTGCAGGATTATGTGTGGTTAATAACTTACTATAGTGCTTGGACAGTTGCGATTTGCTCTCTTGAATTATAAAGATTTATCTGGGAGTAGACTGTGCCGTCGTCCTGGGCCGAAGTATTTTTCGTACAAGTGATAAGGAAATCGATAAGGAGAAATGTGAGGCATGCTTCTTGTTTGCGCGCACGACAGAGGGAGTCTCAAACACTTATAGACTTATTTTAAACATTTCTTGTCAAGACGAGTTTCGTTCAAACTCGCTCATTTTAAATTCGAACGGATCGTTCGTCGTTTCTACCGTTTATCTTTTGTGATAGGCTAATTGATTGTTTTGTTGAGAGACAGTGAAGAAATACACTTTTCCTAAGGCTGACGACATGCGCGCGCCATATAGTGGTCCTCAATGCATGCGCGTGAAAGCGACCTGTAAACAGTGTATGTGCCTACATGAACGGAGAAGACAAAATGTCACTTTATTTTCGAAAGTAGCATTTGACAATATATTTATCGGCACTTCAACTCGCTGACATGGAAGGAATCTTTTCTCTCTCTGTTTGAGATACATTGTCTCATTTTGAAAGCAGACGGAAGGCGTTTCTCGTGCGTTGCAGCAAATGTCAACTTGTGCAGGTATAAACAAGATGTGTGTGCAGTGTATCTCGCATGCCCTCTCAGCTTCTGTCATTTGTTTTTATTGGAGAACGGAGGGGTGTATTTTGTTGTCATCCTGCTTTCTAAAGAGCTTACTCTTAATAGCTTTTGTAAATCATCGCAAGAGTGCAGAGAGCATCCTCGGTGCTTGTAGGTGCTGGACCATCGCTTATTATCTTTTTTACATGTGGTAGGGGAAAAAACAGGCGTGCTCTGAAATTGTTTTGAAAGGTGGAATGATTTTACATTGAGGGTAATTCTGCAGCGCCTCTGAATTGGTAATGTTAGTGCTTTGTCATGGGGCGTTTGCTCTGCTCACCGCACTGCAGGTCTCGCGAACACAGACTCACCTGAGCCACGCAACAACACCTGCTTTAACATATTTTATTATATCAAAACTTAAGGTATAGCTTTCTAGAACACGTTAAGTCATTTAAACTAAGACACTGGTTCTGTGTTAACCTAAATAAAGCTGTTTTTTAAATTGTTTTACTTAATCCTATAACTGTTTTTGGAGCTAAATAAATTAAGTTTGTGCTGCCACAACGCTGTTGCTCTTGTATAAAAGAGCGCACCCGCGGAGTATCAGCGCACCACGTGCGTGATGAACGCTCCCTGACTGTGCGCGTCCCTGCGTCAATAACATACGTCACTCCCCCCGCGCCACCATGGGGAGTTTTGCTCTCCGTTTGGTGTGAAGGCCAGCAGTAAATGTTCACTGAAGTTAAGAAAAAAAAATGTAATTGGACAAAGACAGCAAGTACCACATAATGTTTTATTTCATTTCTACATATGAATACACTGGTGGTAAACTGTTTGCTCATGGTGGCATATTCATAACTAATTTACATTCACCAACTTTGCAATGCCACATAATTAAAATGCCTCTCTTCGTCTTCTATGAAATCCACTTGATTGTGGCTCCTATTCAGAAGGCCTAATTGTTGGGAATGTTGCTGTTCCGATGTTTCTCCTGGTGGGTCGTGTGTTGTGGCAGTGAGACATAATTGTTTGAGAATTGTAAAGATGTGTATGGTGCAGTCACAAGGTTCAATTAATTTTAGACTTTATTAGACAGCGATATTTAAACAAGTCTACATGTAACTCATTGCCTATAACTTTTCTTTGACCATCAAGAAAGTCTTGTAGTCAGTTGGGGGGAGAAGAGGTATTTAGTTCCCTGGTGCTGAATCTTTTACCAGACAGGGTGAGCATGTGACAGCAGCACTTCACCATCAGGTGAAAAATCTGTGATGTGCCTGTTGCTTTATTTAAAGGCAGGGTGTTAACCCCAAGAGCTGTTGGGCAGGTGAAGAATTTTTTACAAACTAGAGAATTCATAAGAGAATGCCAACTCCAGGGGAAATGGTGGATTAACTTTTCCATTAAGGGGCAGTAATTGCCACCTGGATTGGATATTCATGGGCATTTTGAAGGCATATTTTGTTCTGAACATAAAATAATACTTAAATGTAATAAATTAATTTTCTAGTTCTCCATCTGAATAATTTGATTGAGAATATATTACCTTTTTTTGATAAAATTAAATCAACATCAACTCATATTTATGCCATTGAGACTTAAAATAGATTAGAACAACATCAGATGTAACATACAACAATGCTGTATTGAATGAGCTGATGCTGGTTAAAAAAATTATGTCAGTGAAAGTGGAAAAAAATATAAATCTATAATATTTTTATGACAGTTTTTGGACATGGCCATTTTGGTCCATAATGAACCTATGTGTAACTTTTTTTAATTGATGCACAAGGGTTAAGCTGTCTCAGGTGAAGTTATCTGTAGAATTCGAGGACGGTGTTGGGCTGTGTGTAAACATCTTCTTGAAACGCTGGTGGCTATGCAGTGCAGCATAAATAAATCTTATTTAAAAGCACACCTAATTTATATCATCAACCGCTCCAATAGCTGACACATTATTTTTCGAACCACTTAGATTCTTGGGATGTTTAGAATGATAGAAGATGCTTGACCACAGCGTTATGCCAGCGTGCCCTTTTCACCTTTTCATGCGGAACTCGGTGTAACGACCTTCCTGGCTAGTAGCCATTCTCGTGGTGCTGAACATGAAGGTGATCAGGAACATGAGCTGTAAACGTGAAGGGGCTGATAGTCCACGAGACAACAGGTGTTGTTCACAGGGCAGCTCTTCCTCTGTCTTCTCTCCTTTGCCGCTTTCTTGGTGTACTGGAGGGCAATTTGAAACCTCTCAGTTTGGGAATAGAGGAATGTGGCTGACTGGTATTAGCATGGCTAAGAAAATAAACATGACAGCGGCCACTGGGCATGCTGTGCTTTGTAGTGGCTTTCCAAAATGGAGGTTATGTTTCAAAAGAACTTTAGCAAGGCTTAATTTTTATACCAATGCATTTTAAGGGAAGGATTTACACCTACGAAATGAAGATAACTTGCAAAGTTTTACCTGCAGTTCACAAACATAAGCATATTTGTTTTCCAAATGCTCACAATGGCACACCCAATGAAAGACGAAAAATATTTAGCTCGTTTACTATCATTAACTTCGGAGAGCTGTGGGCCAAATTCAGGCTACTGCCAGCATCGTGATGAAATGGGTGTAGCAGAATTTATTTGGCTGATAAAACTTTAATTACTGCACTGGGCTATTTCCACACCCTGCACTGAACTTTCTAGTGTTTAAACCAATAAACACAGATGCTTATTTTTCTGTGAAAATGTTACTCATGCACATTAAGTCAAAACTTTATAGTTTAGGAAATTGTGTAATATTGGATCCATGCATTTGTTTTTCTGTTGGCCAATTGTATGTGTATTTAAGTGTGAGGAGTTTTTGTGTTGGAGCACTTTGCTGCAGGATAACATGCTGCTAGGACACTTTAAAAGCCATCTGCTAACATTTTGGGTCTCTCCTTGTCATGTGGGGTTCAGCAGAGGAGGAAACTTTCATTTATCCATCATCCTTTCAGTGACTCAAGTCACTCCTCTCCTCTCCTCTCCTCTCCTACGACCCCTTTTCTAAGACACAGTAGCAGGGTGATGTTACCTCTGCTATGGGCGCCCATGCATTGCCTCAAGTATGACCCCCCCACCATTGTGAGACGTCCAGCGTAACAAATTGCCCATGTGTTAAAGCCTCCAACACACACATTGTGAATAGATCTCTAGGTAACAAAGCTCAGAAGCAGGCCTTGTCCCCCCCCCAATTCCCTTTCAGCTTGCCTCCCGTGTGGAGGTCAGATGGAGGAGGGATTAGTTGAAGATGGGGGTCAGTGTTTTGGAGGCCTGCTGAGGTGACTGTGAAGGACTGTTGTAAACTGGCAGGAAAGCTCCTCTTCTCTCCCTTCCTGTGCTTTGCATAACAAACATGGCTTCCTTCTCGTCAAGGGCCAGTGTGTAAATATGTGTGTGTTTGTAAAAAAAAAAAATTGTGTATGTGAGTGGGAACTTTTTAGTCAGAGTGTGGTGGTGAATTTCTATTTGATTGAGGTCCAGTTTGTGTATTCTTCTGCATTGTACACATTAGTTTTCTTTTCTAAACGGATCAGAGAAGGAAATTGGCTCTTTTGTTTTGTTGATTAGGTGAATTAAAAGGAAAGAAAGGGAAATGGGACTCCCCAATTTGCCCCACTATAGCTAAAAGTGACACCACTCTCAGGCCTTAGTACTAAACACAACATGACAATAAACACACAATGCAGCCAACATAAAAGACATTCACTACACATTTAACTCCTTTAATGTTACTTATATGAAAGTGAAAAAAAGTACTGAAACAGAGACTGGATCCTTGGGTTGATTCAAAGTCTTTCTAGCAAGTCAGTCCACTGTCGGCCATCTTTGGAACACTCTTGGGAAGCTATTTTCAGTCATGTCATTGGAGCTATCTACTTGAATGGAGAAAGACCAAAATCTCAAAAACGTTTGGTCAAGATTACGATCAAAAGACATAAAGCAATAAAATCTGACAATACTGGTATCATAAATTGTGCTTCTTTACCAAATTCTTTACCAAAATTCTGATAAAAATTTAAAATGTTCTTGCTTGATAGCTAATAGCAATTTCTCCCATTCATTTTAATAGAAGTGGCCCATCTAAATAATCTAAATAATGCTAAATAATCTCTTGTTGATTGCATTGATATTATTGGTTAACCCTAAAATGCACATGTGACTTTAACCCTATAGAATGCATTTGTGGGTGACCCAGGAGCATATTAGAAGCTTACACTTTCTAAAAATTAATTATAATGATAATTTTAACAATAATTTACATTATTAATTTTTGATATATCTTTTTTAATTACTGTGTGGAGTTTCACACACATTCAAAACAAACAATTTGAGTGATACTAGGACTCACTACTTATTTTTCTTATAATAAACTTGTAAAATAACAACCTTATGTACTTTGTCTGTCAAACAGCAAATAGCTATATTTTTTGTTAGTGGTGAGGCATAATGAAAAGTTGCTAGTTTTGCTAGTAATGGTCTTTAAACTAGGCCTATTACCATTGTGCCCTTGCCGTGAACTAGGCATTTAACCTCAAGTTGCTTCATGGGGACTGCTCCTGTAATAGTTATAATATCATGCATTTTGGATAAAAGCATTGACTGAATGCCAACATGTTGACATACATACTACATATAAATGAACATGAACATGGTATTTAACCAACATACTCTCACGGCAAAATCGTCAGGATTCGTACCACTTTTCTAAATTTTGCTAAGTCATGCTACTGCAATCATTTTTATTCCTACGACTTTCACAGCAGCTAATGACGTTGCTGGACATCTTTTCCATATAATACGCAACAATTACTTGCTTCTGTCACACACAACAGCTTCCTATTATGTTTACACACTAATGATTGGTTAAGTTTAGATACTGTAAGTGGTTTGGGTAAGGGCATAATATTAATTAATATGTCCTTTTCGCCTCATGTGCAGAACTCGCGCTTACTCGCGTAATGAAATCATACGAGTTTATGCGACCAACATTGTGCGAGACCATAGAAAATAGCCAACTCATAAATGATGTATGACTTTTCATGAGATTGGGTTGTATATAGCATATACTTTATTACAATACAGATGGTAAATGAAAGCAATTAATGTATTACCAGTGTAATACCAGTTTAATTGTACTGAATAAAACAGTTACGGGTATTTTTGACCCACATATGGAAAATAGGGGTAGTAGTCATGCAAACTAAATGTGCCAACTCAATAGCCAACTAAATGTGAAAATAGTCAGTTCAAGATACCTTAATTGAGGCATTCATGTCAGATGAAAAGACCCACGTATGCATTTTAGTGTTCATACAAGTGGCATTGGTGATGTCAGCAGAGAAAAAGTATTTGAAATGCATTTTAATGAAAGATTAAGAAAATCTTTATCCCTTTAGAATAACAAACACAGATGAATCATGCACAAAAGGACCAGAGAGGAAACAGGATCAATTTTGATTTATCTTGTCATAAAGAACCAATATCTGTGCATGGTAGATTTAATTTCAGGTGGTGCTTAATTCCTGCAGCCCAGTCCAACGCGGCTCCTAGCAAATCGTGCTCCACACATCTCTGTGCTTTTACAAATGGGGATTAATGATTAGCCCAGACACTGGTCCCATAGAAGGAGAGGAAGCATTACAGCTAAAGAAAAACCTGCTCCTTATTTCTCCTTCCTTCATCTCTTCTTCTTTTTCATTCTCCCAAGAAGAGCCCAGGATTCACAAACCTCCTTTTAGCCATGCACGGTTGTACTTTAGTGGCTAGTTTGTGTGTGTATATTTGTGTGTGCGTGCATGCTTAAGTGAGCTATTGTGTTTTAAAGCTTCAGCAAGGGGGAGAAAAGGGGTTTTGCTACCTATGCAGCAGGCCACTATCGGCCATAGAAGAGCTTAGTGGCAGAAGAAAAGGACCATTGAAAGAGTGCGAAGAGGGAGGGAACACTCTTTTTCCCGCTGCCTGTGGGAAACTACTGCCCATGCGGAGACACACATTTGCATATGACCCATTCTCATCCGAGAGGAAGACTGAGATGCGGAGGAATCTTCGTTGCTTTGTGTGTATGTTTGTGTGAGTGCGTAGGTGGAGCGTTTGTCTGCCTGTGATGGAGAGGTGAGATTGAGGAACAAGTGTTCGTCAGCCCAGGTCCGAGGACAGAAATATCCTAAAGGCGTCTAGATGTGGGGGAAAGACACATCCACACACACACTCAGTAACACTTAAAGTCTGAGTGATGTCTGCCGCTTTGATACCAAGATACACACTTGCGTTTACATGTCTAAAAGAGAACACACCATAGACATCTTCTTTTGTGTTGCACAGAAGAGAAACATTGATATGGTTTTGGAACTGCATGCACACACACACACACACACACACACACACACACACACACAACTTAGTAACACTTGAAGATTGAGTGATGATGGCCTTTTCAGATGCACACACATGCACATTTGTGATGCCTCCCTAGAATAGCAGCAGCCCATTTGGATCATTCATAAGTATTGTGCTGTCTGGATCCATCATCAGCACACATTCCACAATCTCTTTCATTTGTTTATTTAAGTGTGTGTGCTTATGGGTGTATTCATTTTTCATTTCACTCTTATTTCTCCTGGTGGGTGTGTGGTGATTATTATTGCGCTGTGTTGATCTCATCTAATAGTGTGTGTACGAAATAGATTCTCTGGAGATAAACACTCCCCCTCAGCCTTCTTGACAGTGTGACTCATATGAACAGGTGTGTGAGGTGTGTGACCTCATTTAATACAATCATCCATCCCAAAGTGTGTGTGTATGCATGGTGGGAAGGTCGCTGCTCCATCACACAGGAAATTAAGACTCCCCATACTCCTTGCTCTTTGGGGATATTATGTTTGTGTGTACACCTGTCTAAAAGACTCCATTCTGGGTCTGACAACTTAAGTGGTATGTGAGTACTGTGTGTGTGTGTGTGTGTGTGTGTGTGTGTGTGTGTGTGTGTGTGTGTGTGTGCGTGTGTGTGTGTGAGCGTTTGCACCTGTTGGGAATTTTTAAGTGCACCTGAGAATATGAGTGCTCATAATTGTTCTGTGTAGGGGGTAATTTTGTGCGTCTGCTGAGCTGATACATTCATTGTTTTTAATAATACAACTTTGGACTACTCTTAAGGGCTAGGGAGGTCCCCAGAGTTCCTTTTACTCTTTTTCTCTCTCTTTTATGCTCTTTCAAAACGACTTATGTCTACAAAGTGTCAGTGTGTAACTGTTCACACAATACACTGGACTTTTCAATGTCTATCACCCTGTTTTCACTGGACTGTGGTGTAATCTAGTGGTTACAGATCTGGGCTGGTATCCAAAAGGTTACAGGTTCAGATCCCTCTAGGTGAGATCCATGAACTAACACCATTGTGTCCTGGCCTGAGACACTTAACCTTAGGTTGGTCTGAGGGGACTGTCCCTGTAACTTAACATGGTGCCATTCTATGGTCACATCACATGAAAGACACAAATTCCCTACTCCTTTGATGATGTATAATTATTCTATTATATTCCATACTGTAAACTATTTAAGCACACATAAATTTAAGCTTCAATTGCTGCCTTAAATGTTTAAGTAAAATCAAAGTGGTGCCAAAGTTCCAACCTGCAGTGTTAGGTTTATTGCTCTTTTTTTTTGTTTTTGTTTTTTAGCAAATTTATATTGAATCATTGACGAAGAAAATCTAGTTAAAAACTAAATAGAAATCTTCAAGATATGACAGAAATGATTGTGCCTAGTTAAATAAATGGAAACATTGATATTGTTATAATGATGACAATATTTTCTAATAATTTATATTGTATTATATTACGCAAGTTAATTAAAATTTGTATTGCAAAGGGGTGCTAATATTACAACCTGTTTGTTGCTCTTCAACTGCTTTTCGACTGCTAGATTATTTACCAATGAAGAACATTGAGCGAAAGTCTGAAAACTTAAAGATATTGTTATAATGATGACAACATTACAGTCATTATTTACTGTACATACTATTCTGTAAAAGATGAACGCTTAATCTACTTTAAGGAACATTTTAAAGGAATAGTTCACCCAAAAATACAAATTCTCTCATCATTTACTCACACTCATGCCATCCCAGATGTGTCTCTTTTTCTTCTAAAGAACACAAATTAATTTATTTAAAAGAATATCTCCGCTCTATAGGTCCACAAATTGCAAGTGAATGGTGACCAAAACTTAGAAGCTCCAAAAAGCACAAAAAGTCAGCATAAAAGTAATCAAGATGACTCCAGTGGTTTAATTCATGTCTAATTTGGGTGAGAAAATACTCTTTTTTTTTTTACTATACATCTTGCCATTGCTGTCTCTAGGCGCGATCATCATTTCAAACTCAATTACACTTCATAGTGCTAGAGTGTGCTAGGAAGTATAATCAAACTTGAAATTAGGGTTGCCAAGGAGACTGCTGATGTCAAGATTTATAATGAAAAGGGAGTTATTTTTGGGATGTTCTGATCCTAAACCAACTGGATTGCTTCAGAAGACATGGATTAAACCACTCGAGTCGTATGGATAAATGTTATGCTGCATTTTTGTGCTTTTTTGGAACTTTAAAGTTTTGGTCACCATTCACTTGCATCGTATGGACCTACAGAGCTGAGATATTCTTCTAAAAATCTTCATTTGTTTAGAGCAGAAGAAAGAAAGTCATATACTTTCTGGCATGAGGGAAAGTAAATGATGAGAGAATTTAAAATTTTTGGGTGAACTATTCCTTGAAGTTCATGGCTCTTTTTCAACCTCTTTAAATTAAAATACTGATGATGAAAATTTTGTTGAAACTGACAATGCAAAAAAAAAAAAATAGATATATATATGTTATTTTTAAAATATTGTGACCAATTATATGGATGGAAACACACATTGCTTTAACAAAATGATGAGAACATTTATTTCAGTCTATTCTATTCTATTCTTTTCTATTTTATTCTGTTCTAGTGTAGTGTAGTGTAAAGCATGAACATTGGAGGAAACCCTGCTGTATCACCACCCTGAGTGTTTTCCTTATCTTATCCCCTGTGTATAAAGAACTTGCGCTAAAAATGAAAAGGTTTATGGGCAAATATCTATTTTAGTTTCAATTTCTTTAATCTTTCCATCTTCACACATACAACCAATCCCATCATCCCCATATTGCATTCATAATAGGCAAAAACCTGCAATATCTCCTGATTGATCCATGAGGGGTAGCAATCGCTTCTCTCTCAGGAACAGCTCCTAATGGCTCGAAGAATGTAAACATACCTACAGCCGTCACTGTTTTTTTGCAGCCCTGTTGCATCAGAAAGTGAAATTGCACCTAGAAATAATGCATCATCTTTTGGTGCTTTAAAACAATAAGAAGATAATGATGAAAATGGCTTATACTTTTATCAGCTCGTAGGCTCGCGCGGCCTTATGAATACAGCTCTTATGCTGGCGAGCGGCCATGCTGATAAGATGATCTATCAAAGTGATGTATGAAATGTCAGGGATGCTGGGAGGCAGCATGAGATCTCTTGTTCTCAGTGGTTCTGAGGAGCTCTGCTTGGTTTACCGCGCATTATGATTCAAGGCTGCAGTCTTAAGGAGTCTCTATCTGTGACTCTCTGGAGATATGTGTGTGTCCTTGTCCATCTGAACTCCCTGGAGAAGAGATTGTATAAGTTGGATGTTAGGTCATACTATGATGGGAACTTCACTTAGTCACCCTGTGCTAGTGTGTGTATTAGTCACATTGTGAGAGGCTTTCTACTTTACCGAGTGTCAACACAGGTAAACATCTAGAAAGATGCGAGGTGCTAAAAGTGTAGCATTTGTAAAAAAAGAAAAAGAAAAAAGGAGATAAAAATGCCAGATGTGCCATATAGAGTATAATTAAATCTTATAGTAGGCTGAAATGTAAGAATGTATTTCACTTTGCTATGTATAACAAGCTCTTATCCATGAAAAAAGGAAGAGATACTATTACCCGCATTTTCATTAAAACGAGTCAATCCTCTTATCTCTTATCTGTTAGCAGGCATTAAACGTGTTCATGTGTCTGTGTATAAGCAGACAGGTACACAGGTGTGTGTTTCTGTCATGTGATGATGAATATGTTTAGCAGTGTTTAGTAAACTGTTTGCTTCTGCTATCCAGCTCCATATGTTTGCCTGTGTTCCCCACAGGTTTCCTCTGATGTCATCTGTCCATGTGCTAAATGGCATCCCAGGAATTTCTCACCTCCACAATAATAATTATGATGGGGTCTTGTGTGAGTTTGAGGGAAGAAAAAAAGCAGGTTTCATGGATGTCATTGCAACATTTCCTTTTAAAAGCCCACTAATGTTAACCAGATTTGGTTTCAAGCTATATTTCTCTGTACGTGATCTCGACATTTGGAAGCTTTGAGCATCCACCTCCACTGATGATGTCAGACACCATCCTCCTCCCTTTCTGTTTGTCTGCACCTGGCACTTGATGGTATCAGAGCCTCCCACACCATATTTCAGCCAATCACAGCCCAAGGAGTGGTATCCCTCCTGTGTTTGCAGTACACAGAATTTGGCCTTGCCAAGTTTACCTGATAGTTACCTGATACTGAACTGGGGTTTGACATCAAAAGCAAATAAATGTCTTGTGTAATTTGCCTTGTTCTGATTTGTAATGTTTAGCCCATTCCTTGGCATTCTGCATAAGGATGTGAAATATGTTAATTTTTCTTTAGACATCTTGTATGAAATTAAATAATCCAGTAATTCTAAAGTTGACACAGCCTTCCAATTCAGGCGTAATTTGGCTTTTTTAATCCATTGTGCGTTAACTGCAACTGGTGATGATGCTCTCTGTCCAGACTGACAGACTAAAGTCCACCTGTCCTGATTCAGGTGTTTGCACTCAAAACAAACGTTAGCCTTGTAATGTTCACCTGTGCACCGTGTTTACCTGGTTACAACACTGACAGGAGGTGACGAATGAACTTGAGTCCAAACATTGGCAACAATTAGGAAAGTTATCTCGGAAAGTTTGCACTTCACATGAGGCGGATGTTTACCTGTGTTTTAAATGTAGTATTTCTTTCTCATTTCTGGCAAAAATGGAAAGGGTCCCACACACTGTTGTAGCTTGCAAATCTTTATTACGTTCGAAAATGTGTTTAATAAAGATTTGCTTTAACAATGTATACAAATAAAATTGCAAAATGATTTCTGCATTCTGTTATGCTTTATTAACTCTTTAAAAACACTTTGCTCCATAACTGATTAATATAATAGTGTATCAGCTGCATGAATTATATTTAAAACTCTCATGGTCCATTTAAAGAAATGTTCCAGGTTCAGTTAAGCTTAATTTACAGCATATGTGGCATAATGTTGATTAATTACGACACATCCCCTTAAAAGAAATCAAGTGTTCTGGCAAACTAGCCACAAACTTGCCACAAATTTGCAGGGATTTGATGGGCCACAAATGTTTGGCAGAAGTTTGTTGCTCTTCACCCGTAGTGGTGAACCTGCAGCAATCATTTGGCAACAATTGAAAATTTTCCTGAGGTTTGCTGCAAAGCTGCTTTACATGTAAAAAATAATGAGTGACGATTCTACGGCAAATTTGCCATGATCTCTTGATTTTAGTAAAAATAAATAAATAAATAATTAGGCTCAGTATGGTGCTTACAAATAAAGTGAATTAGGCCAGCCCGTAAATATAAAAAAAAACATACTTTTTCAAAGTATAGCCCCAAGACGTAAACATTAAAGGTGTTAACGTGATTTTAGTTTGATAAAATTGCTTACTAACCTTGTCTGTGTAAAGTTATATCCAATAATATAGCTTCATTACTATGATGACATAATGCCACAAACTTGTAGTACAGAGATTTTATCATATTCAAATCATGTAAACATGTATAATGCTAAAATATTGTAGCTATTCTATTGAAACTGTGGTAATCAACATTATGCAACAAATGCTGTTGATTGAGCTTCATAATGTATTTAATATTTTTGAAACCATTCTTTTACCTTCTTGTTCACACACAACACTTTCACAGTGTTCCTCCGCAGCTCCCAGCTTCCCTGAACAAATCCACTATACTTTTTCAATGTCCTTTAATGTTCCCAGCCTCCCTTAACACTTAAATAACATAATCACAGTGCTTTCACAACATTCTCCCTGCTCTCATAGAGTACAGCAGCTGCCTCTTGGCTCCCCGTCCAACTAGAGCAGGTGCTGCAGGCTCACAGGAATTCCTCTACACGTCTCATAAATAACACCTGACAAAAGAGAGAGAAAGAGAGAGAGAGAGAAGACATGGTACCTTTGATGATTTAGAGTGAAAGACTTCAGCAGACATGGCTTTTGAATTACTTTGCTTTTAACATACAGGGAAAAGGAACAGGTGAGAGAGGCAGAAGAATGGGGAAGAAACTGTTAAAATTGTACCAAATGGACAGAGGCACAAAAGGTGTGTCAGTATAGAGAGGGGCAAAAAGCCAATGCAGGACATAGGCCATGTCCGAAACTATAGGCAGCTGCCTTGCCGCCTTAATGCTCAGTCTGTCAATGACTTAACAGAGCGTTTTTGTATGAAGGTTTTGTACCATTGTAAAGAAACTGTTTTGAGGCAGGCTTCCAATACCCCAGTATGTCAAATGTAAGAATCTAGACCAAATTCAAATGAGCTTTAGCAATAACCAAGCATAATTGAATTACTACAATGCATATTTCCCTGTAGAGATGGCATCAAAAGTTGAAAAAATTTGAATTTATGAATTAAATGTAACTTCTTTCAACCACATCATATGCCATTTTTATTCTTTGTACTAACCGCCTAACTATGTGCACAGTATTGTGAGATGCAGAGAAGGATACATCTGTGCTGCTTTAAAAGCTGACCAGTGTCACGACTGCCTTGTGTTCATCCCATCACTTTCCCTTTATGTTTGGACTTTTAGACTACACTTCCCATGATGCACCTTTTTGATCAAGCTCATCTGTTCCCCATCTTTGTTCCCTGGTGTTCTATGTTTTGTCATTGCCATGTGTGTATATATAACCCTCATGTTTCCCTTAGTCTTTGTCGGTTCTTGTTGGTCTGTTAGCACATTTGTGTATGATGTTACTTACCTAGTTAGCCAACAAACTGCTGTATAAGTTCCTTAATAAATAGTTCTGCAGTTGGATCCCCACCTCTCATCCTTCCCAGTCCTGTAACAACCAGATGAAGGCATCTTATAGTAGACACAAACATTCAATTTGATAATGCCTTTATGCCTTCTTATCTCCATACACTGCCTGTGAAAGGAGCTTTTTCAGGTTTCGAACACAGGCCATAGAGTGAGAAAGTCCCTTACAGGCGAGACGAGAAAGCAGCGATTGAAGATTTCTTGTGTTTTGTGTTTAACATGCTTCTGCTGTAAGCATATGCAGAAATGTCAAATCTCATCTATATGTGAATCAAATAGCCAAACTGAATTAAAATATGTCAGTCAGGTGGCATAGTTCAGTGAGGACAGAATCTAAAAATGGGCTCACATTCAGACAGCGTACAGTGATATAAACACTGTTTTCATTCTCTGTAAATTTTTGTTTTATCGTTTGTCCATTTTTCTTTCTCGCTCCCTTAAATCAAGCTTTTAAGCTTAATATTAAGTGAAAGCATAGAGGTCACAAATTATTAAAAAAAAAATTGTTTAAAAGGCAAATGGATATTTTTGGTTAATGGATGCTGAGGAGAACATGAAAGAGTGCTTGTGAATTCAAATCAAATAGGGGGGAGGACATTGTTCTGTTCTCCAGGAGTTCATTCCATAAAAGAAAACCGGGCGACTGTGTTAATTGCGCTGTTAAAAGCTGCTAACATCGTCAGGAATGACATTGAATGAGTGTCTCAAAAAGTGGCACGATAATAATTAAGAAGTGCACATTAATCAGGTTAGATTGGACATGAATAGACATGTGATTAATTGAATCATTACTGTGCTCCTTTATCTCTATTTTGCTTTTCTCAAAGGTTATTTACAAAAGGCTGAAGTTACTGATGCTTGGACATAGCATATTTTTAGCTAAATGAATCGTTTTATCAATCTGTCTGTAAACTCTGTAAACTTACTGATGGTGGAAAAGGACACTGCTGGGAATTTTAATTTGTTTGATTATGAAGCTAGTGATAGTGATTGTATTTACCACAGAAGGAAAAAAATCACCCATGCCACACAAATATTTTTGGAATGCATATGGGGATAGGGCTAAATGATAAAGTCTACCTAATAAAAAAAGTTATATCTCAATATTGTTCAACCTTTTGGTGATGTTCGATTATATATATATATCTCTATATTTATGTACATTTTGCTCTGAAATAGCGTGTTTTCTGTACTGTTTTTCACTAAATAAACAACGATTTAACCATTTTTATTTATGCACAAATATGACAATACATAGCGATACAATAAACAAAAATATTTATCTAGACATATTATTTATTCCGTTTTAAAACATGTAAAATACCAACAGTGACTTTTTATACTGACTAATTAAACTGACTCTTTGAAACACACAGTTCGAAAAAACTGATTCATGTAAACGCCCCAACTCTCTCGCCATTTTAAAGAAGGTTTAAATTTGAGATGCTGTTTAAATAATTTTGCCTACGAGCACTCATGCTCACGAGTCGTGGCTGAAGGAGTGGATGCAAAAACGGTCCAACTTCCATGGTCTTTATGAAACTCAAGGACATGACATAAGGAATCAAATTTTCTTTGATATACTTTGACATATAAAGAGGACATTGTACTATACAAACATACTGTACTGTAAGTTTCAGAACTCAAAAGCTGCCAAAAAAGACAAATTCTCTATTTCCTCCACATTGTGATGTCACACTGTGGTAGACATTTGCATTGGATCTGACCGTCTCCACAACAACACATCAACACCTACTTTGCCTTACTACTTCCGTAGCAAGCCCAGTAGCAGTAAGCAGTGAGATGGCAAGGAGAGTGCAGTTTAGTTAAGAGCAAAGAATAACAGTGGCCGTTTATGGTCAGGTCTTAAAGGAGAGGCAGCATCAAAACTGAGCGTTTCTGAGGGTCACAATGGGGAGGAAATTGATAATTTTTTACAAATATTAAAATAAAAAAGCCATGTCAATGGCCAAATAAAAAGCATACAATATTCATAATGTTGGTTCATTTGATATCACAGGTAAAATAATCTAAAATATATTGAAAATAGTTTATATATCACCCAGTACCCAGTTTTATATATATATATATATATACAGATAAGCTTGTGCCTTCTTTGAGTGACCCACATCCAGGCCAGTGACTGTGATGGGATAAGAGATATTACTTACCCAGGATGCATAGCCTCAAGGTCCTGCCCCTACAAAAAAATTAAAAATAACAAACAAAACAAACAAGGAAGTTTGTTTAACTTTATGCTACTTTAGGCAACTTAGTGATTGACAAGACAATGGAGTTCGATTTTATAACACTGCAAAACCTGAAATTATGATTTTAATAGAATTAATAACACACACAAACACAGAGTTTTAAAATGACACACTGGATCTCTCCATTTCTGTTTCATCCAATTCCTCTCACTAATACCAAAGTCTTGCAACACTGCTTTGGAGGCGACACTGTGTGCATGCCAAAGAGTCTCTGTCTCCTTTTGTGTTGTTTTCACTGACTGGCCTTATTCACGCGCTGGGATAAATAAGCTGAGATAAATAAACCACTGAAAGCCTGAGACTGCCCTCGCTGGCACAGACAGCCCCTCGGCATATTCCTGCCTTGCATCCGCTCGCCTGTGAGTACACTGCCAGCCAGGCTTGCCACTCTGCTCTCCTGATTGTGTTAAGAGAAAAACTAATCAGTAACCAATCAAGTTTTGAAAAGATTAGGTTAGCAGCGCCGGTGGCAGATAACTTTAGAACTGCTGTTTGGCAAAAAAAAGGCTATTTAAAAAATATACCAGATTCTCTTTTATTCAATTCTCAAATTCTATTCTTATTTACTTTTATACAACAATTAGTGCCAATTCTGGTTGGACAAGTGGTGTTCCATAAGTGATGATATTTATTATACCAACACTGGGACACTTCTTTGTTCGTATTACTCTGGATGTCTGTGTTTGCTGTGTTCTTGACAGGTTACCATTCTGTATGTTGCTTGGCGACACACAGCGGTGGATTCTGCTCTGGCTTTATTTGGAAGTATTTTCCTTAGCAAAGCAAAAATAGACAAAATAATATTTTTTTTATATATATTTTGTGAGAACTGTTGTGTATAAGCAATATTACACTCGCAGTTCACAGCCATGGTGATATTCAGTACAACGGCACTCATGATTGTAAAATATTACTTAAATTTAACTTACTGTCTACACTGAAATAAAGCGAGAAATATAAGAACTACAACTATAAATAACGATTTTGCTTGCAATGTAGTTGGGTTATTTTGTGCATAGTTGCATGATAATCAGCTGTTTTAAAACCTTCAACAAAAATCCACGAGCAGTTACAACAATGGTATGTTAAAGGTGCAATATGTAACATTTTTCATGTAATATTTGCCTTTTTTTTTGCCAATGTGTGAACGGAAAATGAGCCCTTCCCAGACATCCTTGGTTGCCTATTAAAGCCTGTAGACTGATTTTCATGTGAAGGGAGCGGGTCACTTTTGCCAGGAAATGTCAAAAGATGTGACGTTTATGCACGCGCCCGAGAGCCTTACCTCAGTAACAGTTTCTCTTCTGCTATTCAACAGCGACAACAAACTGCAACACTAGGTAACATTATCTTAGAGATGGAATCCAGCAAATGTCTTGCTCCCAGCACAACACCAACTCCTACACAAACTCAGAGTAAGCCAAAAAAATAAAATGTATCTACTGAATCCTGTCTAGCTAAGCGGTAACGTGATCGTGGTTGAGCAAAACCTAGAGTAAACATCGGCAGGGCATTTGATTCCTGGAGGGACCTTCGTTCGGTTTTGGTGATCAAAACGGACCCTGAATTGCCGTTCTTCTTATTGGACAGGTAAGCTTACATAACTGCAAAGCATGTGAAATACACTGTATAGTGCCATAAGGATCGATCTGTGTAATTTTAGCGAAACTACAATAACACATGAACTTAATGCTAGACAATGTTCAAGATAATGCAAAAAGCTCCATTCATTAGTGAAACGTAACTTGGTTATACAGAAAATAGATATAATCTATTATTATAAAACAATAGCTTATCGATATATCAAATTGACAGTTGTGATGGAATCACATCAATACTGAATTATGTCAACATATTTATAATGTACAGTCTATTTTATAAACAGCTACTGTCATCATCCACCAAATTTAGCAAACAGCTATTGATAAAGCTGGCTAGCTAGCTAACACTGACATATGCTAATGTATAAATGCAGTCATTGTATCACGCAAAAAAAAGTGATTACATCTCTCGCATTGTCAGACCTATATACACACTTTGTTTTAGCCCTGTTCCAGCTATGGAGAGTCAAATACAATATGCAGTCTCAGAGTTTGTAGTAAAACAATCATAACGTCATTTTGTTTATTTGTTTTATGTCATTTTAATTATGCTATCTCACCTGTCAGCATGATGCCGGTTAATCACGTTCAGTCTCTTTGTTTTGGTGTGTGCGCGCGCAATCACGAGCAACATGCAGCTGGCTGCAGTTCACTTAATGGCCACAAGTGTCATTAATAACAAGGGTTTCTGAATCTTACATACTGCACCTTTAAACAAGTTTTCAAATCAACAACTTTTTTGTCATAGAAAATCAGTGATACGTTTTTTTATTTAGGAGACATAACTTGTCTTTGTCATTTCAATTGATGTGAACCTAGTGTCTTCCAGAGTTTAATATGTGTGTTATCTGAAAAAGAGAGAACAGCTATTAAGCAATCCTTTGACAGGCAAAGGACAGTGAGAAAGAGGCCAAAAGAATAAGGAGCTCAGAAGAGGAATAAAAGAAATGGGGCAAGAGAAAGGGTGTAGAATGGGAATGCACCCATGGATAAGCGTGTGAGACTCACATGGTTGGCCTGTGTGTGTGTGTGTGTGTGTGTTTGTGTTGGTGGGTGGATGATTTGGTTTGCACATGCATTCTTAACCTCCATCTGAATGCTGACCTCACTGTGAACTGGACATACATCTTCTTTTTAAACCCCATTTAACCCCCACACCTTTACTTGCACACATTTCTTCACAGGTATTACGATTTCTCCATATGTTGGCTTAGATGTGCTCAGAAAGGGCGATAAGATACAAAATCTGGCTGCAATGGCAGCAGGAACAACAGGAAAAATGCAGGCTCGCCTTAGACCGGACGCAAGAGAGATTGAGAAGTCACTGTTGTCTTTTTACCTTCACTTGGAATTTTTTTGGCATCACTTCCCATGTCTTACATTTGCTGACCTTTTTCCACCAACATTTTTGGTCATGACACCGTTTACCACCAAAGAGGACCATCAGAAATCACAGCACAAGCGGAAAATTGAACCGCTGATAATAAAGTTTCACCGGCCTAAATACATGATACGTCCCGGATAATGAGAGCGATTAGGCATGCCGTTAGCTGAAATGAAATCTCTGAAGAGTGGTAAAGGGGTCTGGGCTTGTTGCAAGCAGCAGAGGCAGACTGTACTTACCCTTTAATTTAGCCTCTGTGCAGCCAATGTGCCCTCTGCCTGAGCTGTCATTTAGAGCTGAGCCCTCTCTCTCTCCTAATCGAATTAAAGCCTAATAAATCTATTAAATCAAGGAGAATCTCTTTAGCCCCACAGACGCTGGGGATGTCTAGACGTTTATGGCTGATGTGTGCCTTGCTAGATCTTTGGAATTCATAGCCCTCCTGAAAGAATTGGTTTGTTATTTACATCAAAGTTTTTTGTGTTTAGCCCTCTAAAAGTTATAAATCAGCCAGGCTGATTAATCTCTGATATTTAGCTGTGACTGTGTTAGATCCAAAATCTACCAAAAGCCTAGTAAAAGGGATAGTTCACCCAAAATGAAAATTCCTCCCTCATTTACTCACCGTCATGTTGTTATAAGCCTGTATGTTTTATTTCTTTCGTGGAACACAAAAGTACATGTTAGAAAGACAGACAGCCCCAGTCTTTACTCTCTTTTCCTGTCTTTGACCTTTCTGCCTTATTAACGTTCATGTAACAGAGACTTTTGAGAATTATTGTTTTGCTGATGAGTTAACTAGTGCATTTATATATTTTTATGGCCCTCTCACTGCATCGCAGTAATGCACCAGGTTGTCCCATGGAGTCATGTAGTGCTGAAGCATCCCATTTAGAGAGATTAACTTACAAAAACACCATGTGTAATGATGATCTTGTGGCCTGGCTGGATATTAATACGTAAATACAGCGGATTAGTCTGCTCGCAGGCTCTCACTTGGAGACCAGGATTATTGAAAAGTGCATGAGTTTTACCGCACATGTGCATACGCATACACACAGACCACCTGAAGCACCCAGAGAAGGGATGATTAGTTCATGGTTAATCTTCTCTATTGAGGTTGATCTCTGAATGTCTGACGCCACCCCACCCCCAATTACACTCAAGTGCATCTCGCCAGATAATGTCCAGGTCATCCGCAAAGGCTTCACATTAAATATTTAGGCTCAACATACCATAAGCTACTGTATATGCATTAAGCCCTCCTTACATACATCACATACTCTGATCCACAATACCTAAAGGGATAGTTCACTCAAAATCGACAATTCTGTCATTGTTTACTCACCTTCATGTTGTCCAACCCCGCATGGTTTTCTCTGCTCTGTGGAACACACAGAAGAGATGCCAGGCAGATTGTTTCTTTTAGTCACCATTTACTTTCATTTAACAGAAAAAAAAAAGATGCAATGAAAGTAAATTTTGACTGACCCTTTGTTTTGTGTTGCATGGAAGAGGGAAAGTCATATTGGTTTGGAACAACATGACAGTGAGTAAATGATGACTGACCTTTCATATTTTAGCATAATTTCCCTTTAAAATCTCATGACCAGATGGAATGGATGACACTGGAGGGAATCTGGATCTTTTTCTTGCTTTGATAACAGTGTACTTGTTCGTATTAGCCATAGGCTTCCAAACTGGCTCACATCAAAAGCCACATCTCTCCCATCACATGGTCTGCACAGGAAACATGATAATAGCTCCAATCATGCTGATTCAATCAGGGCTTCTCCTCAAGCATTCTGGAGCTAAATAGTTCATTGTTGACTACATACACTCACAAAAAAATTAAACAAAAAAACACTTAAAATTACAATCTGAAGCTATAGGCTAATATAGAGGAAACACTAGGGATTCTGTAAAATTACTCTCTGTACAAAAAAATAAAAATTGCCCAAAAGTGTGCTTCTTGTGATAACGTCTATAATAACTGGTTTTATTCAAGTCAGAAATATTATTTAAAATGTTGGCATCAAACAGAACACATTAGGTTACACTAACAAAACACATTTTAGTGTTAGAACAGGTAGAAATAGCTCCTTAAGGTAACAATTGCAGGTAAGCCTTTTTCAGTGTATATTTTCTCAGCTTCTTAAAGACAACAAGACATCATAATGGACCCTATTCTTAAAAAATGTATTTGGCTGTATTGTGCACAATTCATCATTATGCATTTTCTAAAGATAAATAGATTAATTAATTAATTAATTAATTAATTAATTAATTAATTAATTTTTCTCTGTTGATTTACTGGAAAAAGGGCCAACAATCCAATCAGATCCAATCAGGGGCAATATGCACGGATATGCCGTATGCTTACTTTTTTCCCAAGGCTGTTTGAGTATAACGACTTCTAAGTATCAAAATTTGCATATACCCACGGTACACCCACTTGTTTTGCTGCTTCAGATGTCCATAATCTACTGTCTTTAGTTTCCCTTTTACTGTATTGGATACTGTTTTGTGAAACTGGAGATTATTTTTGTAATTGGTGCATTATCACTTAAATTCTGCCATTCCCTGCCCCTGACAACTGTTGTCACCACCATTATCGACTGAGGGAATCTATGACAGTGAGTGGAGAGAGTGTCACCCTCATGCTGAAGCACCTTTTGTGTGAGTTGAGTGAGGTATCGGCTGTTGCTTTACGTGGACGCGACACTTGGCACAGAAAGGGCTGGGGAAAAGATCAGTAACAATCACTATTTTCATGTTAAGCCTTTTCTCTCCCTTTCTCTCTTCTTCCTGGTCATTGTTTTAAAGGTGCACTCAGAGATTCCTGAGAAACACTGTTGATATTCAAACTCAACTGCCAAAACAAACACACCCCTCCCTTCAGTGCTCCTTTGGAAGCTCCGCCCTCGATTTATCATAATCCTTCTTTTTAGTTTATAATTGTCTGACCTTTTTCTCTTGGTCTGTTTCTTAGCTATTTGTCCTCCTTGGAGTTTAGAAAGTTCACATCAGCCAGATTTGCTGTCGCTCTTCTACGCGCTCTGCCCCCACCCCCCATCCTGCGCACATGCAAGAACCACGCCCTGTTGCTAATTGGTTGGAGTAATGTTGTGTGGATCAGTCGATCCACTTTGTTTCGTCCCATTTACAGAGCCAGGGCTGTGTACATAAACTAGATTTTTTTTCAGCCCACTCCTCACAGCTAGCAGACAGTGAGGAGATATTTGCAGAATTTGACAAAGTGTATTGGATTAGAATTACTGAGTGCACCTTTAAAGCGTTTTAAGTTTAGTAGGGGACATTCGTACTGACTGCATTTTTTCTGAGCTGTTTTTCAATGTAAAGTAGCGTCTTGCACATTAACGCCTGTAAATATGGGTCATTCCTACAATTCTTTGTCATTTAAGTCCCCATTACAAGTGTGTGTGGTATTTATATTGTTTAATTGTACCCGATTACAATTTTGAAAGGCTTGTTAAAAAAGAATAAAGACTTTTTATAATGTTACACACTTCTGTGGGCTTAAAAGTAAAATTTTAAATAATTGAAATCCTTTTCTATCACACTTTGTCACTTCCTCATATCCCAAAAACTGCACATCAAACATCTTTGACATTGGATTTTAATTTTTCCCCCACATACAGTTTTGTTATACATTCTGTCACTAACATGTATTCATTTGTGATAAATGTTTAATTTTATCACTGATAGTGGAGGTTTTTTGGGTGTCCCTTGATTTATTGCATACCCATGGCGTTTCATTGAAGATATACAGTATGTTAGGAAATTACATCGCACTCACCGGAGGTGGACATCAGCCATTCTGCAAAATTACTTTGAGTTATTTGAAGTTTATAACTCTGTTGTTTTATTTATGTTTTCCTTTATTTTGTGGTGATAGTCATATGCGGTCAAGCATAACAAGTCCACCCAGTTATGGGAAGACATATGGGAAATTAATATAATTAAAAAATTCAATATACAGTATTTATGTTAACAGAAATAAAATAGTAAATATTAGTTTACAAATATGTTTCCTAGATATCAATCACAGACCATGTAGTGACTAATTTATCCACTGAATGTCCACCCCGTTATTATCCAGATGCTGCCCATTTAACTGGATGGACATCTGAATTATTTTGTAATTTAGCTTGACCAGTATGACTAATACAATCTTCAATATGTCCCTGTAATGATGAAACATGAAAAAACTTGTAAAAGTAAAAGTAAGGGGCAATAGTAAACCACATATAAAAACAGTATATTTTGTCATTTAAAGCAACAGACCACTCAAAAATGAAAATTACTTTATCATTTACTCACTCTCATGTTGTTTCAAATCACTTCCACGAAACACAAGTGGAGATGTTATGCAGAATGTGAATCTCAGTCACTATTCACTCTCATTGGTCTATTTTTCCATATAAATGAAAGTGACTGGTGACTGAGCCTGAACATTCTACCTAACTTCTCCTTTAGTGTTTCACCGAAGTAAGAAATTCATACAGGTTTGGAACAACATGAGGGTGAGGAAATGATGACATAATTTGTACTTTTCTGTGAAGCATCCCTTTATTTCCGTAATATACTGCATTTATGAGTGAAACAATAAATGCAGTATACAAATATTCAGCGGGAAACAATGTAGGGCAGGTCTTGATTTTATTTATCTGGATTTGATTGGAACATTTGGCTTCATAATGTTTGTTAATATTATTTTTCCAAATTTTTTTAGGTTACCTATCCCTTTAAATGTTTTGTGAATACTGTTTCATGTTGTCTTTAAAGTGAATCAAGTGGATATTCATATACATGAAGGACAGATAATGTTGGTGAAGATTGCTTAGCGTCAGACGTATTTCCAGTCCTCTCTTGTGCAACAGATTCATGGGGGTCTTGTGTAACCCTGCTGTGGCTCTGCCGCTGTGGGTCAGCCGTGCGATTAGTGCAGCTCTATCCATCTACATTATGGCTGAAATAGCTCCACATGGAGTAGTAAGCACAACCTCCTGACCCAAAAATGAGGGGCTTAAGAGACCAGCTGTGTGTGCGTGGGTATGTGTGTTAGTCCAGGAGAGCGAGTGTGCATATTCTAAAGGTTAAGCCTTTATATACAGTGTGTGTGTGTGTGTGTGTGTGAGAGAGAGAGAGAGAGAGAGAGAGAGGAGCTCAAGGTTTGGAACAGGTAAAAAGTGTAGAGATAAACCCTATTTATAAATCCCTCTTCCTTTAGCATCTATCTCTCGTAATCTCACTTTCCTGTGTCTTTCTGTTCCTTTCCTTCCTCTCTCTGTACTTCCTCTTTTCCTTCTTTCACAATAGCACCTCCACAGATGTGTGCATTGAGCTCTGTGTAGCCCCTTGTGTAGTTGAGTGCAGCTTTATCACCTCTCTGTTGCCTTGTCCGGTTTGTTATCACACACGATTAATGAGGTTGTTGTTCAAAATAATGCAGACTAACTGCTAATGGTTAGATCCAGCCATCCTATCATCTCAGGGTGTGACGGCCCTGGGAGAGGACACAGGAAATAGAAGAGAAGAGAGATGGTGCACCAATTAATTGAATGCTCTCCAGTCTGTTTCCATCTAGCCAAAATGTAGGCCCTACTCATCTCCTCAGTTTTTTGTCATTCACACTCTCACTTACACTCCCACACACACTCAGGGCGGCATCATAGATAATCATCGTGTCTGAGGACATGGCACAGGAAATCAGTGTTGTCTTGGAAACGGGGCCTTATTGGTTAAGTGGTCATCATCGCTCAGCACATGTGGCTCAGAGGTGGACAGGATATTCCAACTCCCTCTCCTTTTTTGTTCATTTCCTTGTTTCCTGTGTTCTACTTCTTTCTGTTCAATTCTTCCTCATCCAAATCCCAATCAGGTGCTTGTCACACCCACAGTGTTTGGCCAAGGTTATTGTTGTGTACAGAAATGATGACAAAAAACAAATGTAAAAATGTATTCATTAACTAAATTAAAATAAATAATACATTCATTGGAAAAGTTAAAGCTAATCTAAAAATACATTTTCATTGCTCAAAACGAACATTAATTATTTGTAGTTTCTGTTGTTTACATAAAAACAAAGCTAAAATTAAAATGAAATATACAAAAAACTTAAAAAACACTGAAACTAGAAAAAAGGAAAAAACTAAGCTAAAAGGAATAGTTTACCCAAAACTATTCCTTTAAAACTAACAGTCATACAGTGAAAACTAAAGAAAACTAAAATAAATTGGAGTGACAAAATGATAGATGATAGAGACATGCTTCAAAAGATCATCAGACATGTGAAAAGAAGACGTTCAATATGGGACGTTTCACGTTATTGGATATTTGGAGTTTTATAATGAGATAGATTAAGTCTGAGGTCCTAAGGTTAGTTAGAGACTGCGAGAGCTTTATGGTTTATATGAATCTACTGGATCAGTTTTTTATCAACTTCTTTAGTGTCTTAATGTGATGGACAGCTATAAGAGTTACATTTACATAACAGTATTAAATAAGTGTCAGATAACACTTATGACTGTGTGTGTGTGTGTGTGTGTGTGTGTGTGTGAGCGTGTATTTATCACTTTGTGGGGACCAAATGTCCCCATAAGGATAGTAAAACCCGAAATTTTTGACCTTGTGGGGACATTTTGTCGGTCCCCATGAGGAAAACAGCTTATAAATCATACTAAATTATGTTTTTTGAACATGTAAAAATGCAGAAAGTTTTCTGTGAGGGTTAGGTTTAGGGGTAGGGTTAGGTTTAGGGGATAGAATATAAAGTTTGTACAGTATAAAAACCATTATGTCTATGGAAAGTCCCCATAAAACATGGAAACACAACTGTGTGTGTGTGTGTGTGTGTGTGTGTGTGTGTGTGTGTGTGTTCATTCACTGATCTTCCAGAGGAGTGAGAGACACAGTGGAATGTAAACAAAGGAACAAAATAAATTCCTATGGTCAAGAGAAACTTGTGTCATTTCTTGTGGATTTCACATAAAAGGGGCATTCCCACTGAAAGTGATTAAACTTCTGGAGTATTCTGTATTGTTGGTTGCTAGTAGGCATTCTTGCTCGACTGTTGTATCCAATTGTATGAGCTGATGCCAATTGGTCATGTGATCTTCACTGTCGTAATGCGAAACAATGCCCCCAGTGGCCAAAGCGGTAAGTGTTGTTGGGCATATGTGCAGGTGTGAGCTCTATTTCAGGTCAAATGTCCACAAAGGGATCCAAAAGTGAGCTGTAAAAAAGTGTTGTTTTCAGCGGTACAGGCTGTAATACAGTGAAGAGGAATACTGCTTTTATTTTATTTATTTTTTTTAAACCTCCTAATCATCAGTGAAGAAAAAAATTTAATGCTTTAGTGGGAAAATTCAACCTCCAAATCATGCTCGTCACTGATAATTCAAGTTCTATTACTTCCTGGTTTCAATGCAGGATTCTCGTGTCTTCCATGCTGCTAGTGCGATTTCTGTTTGTGCTACAGGGGAAGCTGGAGCTGATGTTAAAACGTCTGATAGGAGATGGCGCTTGTCGGTGAGTCGGCATAATGTGACATATCCTAGGAAAAATGCTTTGTCACTTCAAATAGCTGTTAGTATAATCATATAATAATCTTGTGTGTAGCACTACCGAGTAACCCTACAAAAGGCAAAACGCAGTAACTACACAGAAGAAATAGACAAAAATTGTAAATATAGATTCTCTGTGTAAAATATAAAATAGTCTCACTCCAATTTCAATAAATCTGAGCATATTTGAAGCTAAATTACCTCTGTGAAGTTGGCACCACATATAATTAAATCATTACGAAATCTATACCATTTGTTTGTGCAATATTTGCGGCACAAACGCAGCACAAACGAATGGTATAGATTTGGTAATTATTTAATTATATGGGGTGCCAACTTCACAGAGGTGGCAAAATTCTCTGTCACAGGACTGATCATAGTCTAGAGACCCGACTTCGGTTAAAACTCAATTTTGACTAAATGTGTTAATTTACTGTGTTTTGCTGTGAAGGGCAGCCCATTATTTCCAGGAAAATTCTGATGCTAACTTTTGAAATTGTTCAAACTAGTACGATCCAAATGTTCTAAAACACACTCCATAAAAGGCTAACCCCCAAGTTATCAGATTTAATCTTGAGTGTGAACTCTTTCCAGATTGATCTTAATTTAGCTTCTTAGATTCAAGCTGCAATTTAATAGTAAATCGTGAGAGCGTTTAGGGAATGAAAGTGTGCCACTTTTAAACAGCTGAGGAACATCACGTCATGGAAAACAAAAAGGGAAAATCGTATCGGGTCGAAGTGAGTTCAGCAGGAAGTTGAGGTTACGTCTGCCAAGGTCATAACCCAGGAAGTACATTACCTCAGATAAGGGCTTGTGTGAATTCAGCCATTGTGGCAGTGTCACGAGAATCGAGGATGTGGATAGTACGAACTGTGTGAGCGAGAGTGACAGTGTGAAGGAAAGCTGAGCTAAAGAAATCTGACATTGGATTCTCTGTTCTCCTCCTCTGTTGCACATAACAGAAATGCTGTTTATTAGGAATGCAGAAATTTGCTGCAGGTTAAAACAGAAAAAAAGATTATTTGTTGTAAAACAGCACCTCTATCTTATACACGAGACATTTCTTAAATGTGTTTATAGAGCGCAAAAGTTGGGAAGAGTGATATACTGAAATTTAACATGAGCAATAATAAAAGGGATGCTTGCCTTGCCTTAATACTAAAGGCACAATCACATTTTTAAAGAATACTGTATGTACAGAATATATCTATTTTTTGCATGAAATGCTAAACCACTAATTTGGTTGTCCCCCCTTCTCTCTCTTGATGACTCTGGCGTGTTTTTCTTTCCTTGTCTCTCTGTTCTTTTTCTTCCTTCTCTCCTTTTTAGTTCTCTGTTCCACCCTTTTTTAATTTCACCTGCTACATCAAAGCACAGACTGGAGTGTAGGCGGTTAAATATGGTCCCAATGTCAACAAGGTCTCGCACTTTTTCACTTCTCCTTTTCTTTTTCATCTGAGACCTGGAGGACATGCTGTCCTTAACAAACAAGATGTCCTCTTCTTTTTCCAGTAAAACATCCCTTTCAGTCTTGTTATTTAGGGGAAATATGTCACTTTGTAGTTGCAATGTCATGGGGAATCATGGCAGAATGACTGATCAGTTTCATTAGCGCCAGCTGAACTCTCCTCAAATTCAATCTTCCTCGAACCCACAGTCATGCAGGACACTGTATGAATCGATGTATCTACTTACAATTCCACTGTTTAAAGGGATAGTTCACCCAAAAATTATTTACTCACCCACATATAGTTCCAAACCTTTATGACTTTCTTACAGTCACTGCACCTTTTTTTCCATTCAATTAAAGTGAACGGTGACTGAGAATCACATTCTGCCTAGCATACCCTATTGTGTTTCAGAAGAAAGAAAGTCATGAGGGTGACAGAATTTTCATTTTTGGGTGAACTATCCCTTTAAAAGTAAACTAAATTTTTCCCCTCCTTGAAAAGGTTTTAATCAAAAATAAATAAATAGTTCTTTTGACTCATAAGTT
This sequence comes from Xyrauchen texanus, assembly GCF_025860055.1. Classification (NCBI taxonomy): domain Eukaryota; kingdom Metazoa; phylum Chordata; class Actinopteri; order Cypriniformes; family Catostomidae; genus Xyrauchen; species Xyrauchen texanus. The sequence continues at coordinate 14,644,214 of NC_068315.1, forward strand.
TAAATTCATGTATACACATGAGATACACATGAGCTGAATCCAGCCATATCAGTACACTAATAAAGGTGTAAAAGGTGCTTGAATTATTTTACTTAAGATCACATGGCCAGACAAATACTTGCCTCTCAATAAATAAATATATATTTATGTATACTGAGGTGATTTACAGGCTTTTAAAACATACCAGCGCTATAGGTAAAGCATTAGGTTTTGAGGCACAACCATAATTAGAAGTCAGGGGAATTTACTGTACTGGCTCATTATAAATCAGCTATCAGCTCTAGAGCTTCCTCTAAATTCAGTGTTCTTCTTCTTCTTCTTCTTCTGGGATTCTGGGCTGACTTAATAAAGCTGTCTGGAGACAGAAGAGGAGGATGAGATGCAGACGCAAGACGGATTGAAAGGAGGTCTGGAGCACACCTGGTTTGCATATAAATAGCGCTAGTGTGTGTTCTAATAAGTCTCAGTTTGATTTTCTTTAATATAAGGAAAAGATGTTGTTTAAGATAGAAAAAGGAAGAGAGAAAATACTGCAAAATAGCCACAGGAAAAAAAAGATGTCAAGGCAGCAGTTCTAGTGTGGCACGTCTCCAGCCAGTGGAGACAAATTGGGAAATTGAATCAGCTGAGTGAACAAATAACACACAAACAGAGACCATTTTTCTGTTTTTTGGTTCTGGTATGTGTTTGAGCCTGTATAGTGGACTATACCAGAAAAAAATATGGACAGTTTCACAAAACGTAAACTTTAATGGATTTCATCGCATTGCATAACAAAATATCAAAACAAGTGGGAAATGATGCTAGACTATTTCTCAGAATTAACTTCACTTTTACGAGACAATTATGCAATTCATTTTTACCAAATGGTTGCAAGGTGATTTTTAGTGAATGTGTAAAATTAGTTCCCTTTAAAGAAATAGTTCACCCAAAAATGAAAATTCTTTCATAATTTACTCACCCTCATCCCATCCCAGATGTGTACGACTTTCTTTCCTCTGAAGAACACAAAGATTTTTCGGAGAATATCTCAGCTCTGTTGGTCCATACAACTCAAGTGATTGGTGGCAAGAGCTTTGAAGCTCCAAAAAGCACATTACAGTAATCCATAAGACTCCATATCCATATCCATAACTATGGTTAAATCCATATCTTCAGAAGTGATTTGATAAGTGTGGGTGAGAAACAGATCAGAAGTCCTTTTTACTAGAAACTTTCACTTTCACATTCTTATTTTTTTGGCAATTTTCATGCTTTGTGCATATTCAGTACCTATCATATCACTTCTGAAGACATGGATTTAACCACTGAAGTCATACTTTTATGCTGCCTTTATGTTCTTTTTGGAGCTTCAAAGTTCTGGCTACCCTTCATTTGCATTGTGTGGACCTTCAGAGGTGAGATATTTTTCTGAAAAGATGCATTTGTGTTCATCAGAAGAAATAAAGTCACACACATCTGGGATGGCATGAGGGTGAGTAAATGATGAGAGAATTTTCTATTTTGGATGAACTATCATTAAAGTTCACACAGGCATCCTAGCAGAGTACACATCATCACATTAACTATGGACATGTTCTAAGTTTGACAAGCAGAAAGTATCAAAATACCACATTTTGTCTTAATTTTGAACAGAATGTCTATTTTTTTCATCCTTTTTAAATCTAAGAAACTTATTTTTGTGAAATGTTTTGCTTGAAAATTGTACTTGTGCAATTTTAAGTGCAATATTTTGCTATGTAATGCAATGACATTCATACATTTTAAAGTGTGGCTTAAATGTCCAAATAAGTTTTGGGGCAATTTTATGTGTATGTTTAAGGTCATATTAGAGGGAAATATTGTCTCTTGACTGAGCTGACTTTTCTGTCAAAATTATTAGGGTTAATACTGTTGACACAAAATTTGTAAAGCCTGCTCTCTCACTCTCTCTCTCTCTCTCTCTCTCTCTCTCTCTCTCTCTCTCTCTCTCTCTCTCTCTCTCTCTACATGCTTATACTGCAGGCCTATTGTCCAGAGATCATGCCTTGGAGTAATAAGCATTACACTCACAGTCTGTGCCTGATTGTTGCTGTAAACCCGCAGGTGTGTGTGTGTGCACGCACGTGTGTATGTGCAGACGGCAATCAGATGATTGTAATCTCTAATCTTTTTTGTTTATTTGACGGTGCTGTTTGTTTTTCTCAGATTAAGGGGATGTTTATCTCCCCAGTGCTTTGGTATTATTATTATTCCACACTAATTGTTGTGTTTGTGTGTGTGTGTGTGTGTGCCTGTGTGCATGTTTTGAGAGAGAGAAAACATTAACGAATGTGATCGTTTGAGAGAATGATTATTTGATGACTAAGCAAATTGTATGTGTGGGGTCATTAGTGTGTGTGGGTGTATGTAGGCGTGTGATGAAGATAAGGTAGTCTCTCAGGCCTTCATCCTTTACAGTTAATATTGAGATTATTATGAAATGTATACCATCTAGAATGCAGACTGCATGTTTGAATGAACAAAGATTTGTCTGCATTGTTTTTATGTGTGTGCTCTTGCCTAGGTGCACATCTGCATGTGTTAATGCATGCATGTGTGTGTGTGTGTGTGTGTGTGTGTGTGTGTGTGAATGTTTTGTATTTGGTTATTTGGTCTGGCAGGTAAATGTCACGCATAGGAGTGTTGCCTAGCTACAAAAACCAAACGCCATTAGCCCAATGAGAGTTAGAGCGTGCTTCAAATTCCTGACAAATAACATGTTCACAACACCGTTCCAGTCATCTGCATATATGCACGCTTCCCGTTTCCTTTTCGTTTCATCAAATATTTAAATAACAAGCTCTTTGAACTCTTTATTGATAATGATTTGAGTGCTTATCAAGAACTCATGTTTTGTAACTCTGTATTTCAGACAACGATTTTAGGGAAATGGTTTGTAGATTTTTGCTGCGTTCAAGTCTTTTTGGAATCATCGTAATTACAACTTGATGACAACTCGGGAGATCCTTAGAAGTAATTTGTGTCTATGGCAACGCTCATAACACATAAAAATTATCCATAATTTGTTGTTGATGACAGGACAATGCTTTGATCACTACATTATTTCACCTCTTACAAAAAATCTTACAAAATATTGAAGAACTAAGAAAGTTTACCAGGGAACATCAAATAAAATGACATATAAAACAGTTTCTGTTGAAGTCGTTGCTATTTTGGTTGTTTTTATATGACATCACAATGGTCAAATGGGTTTACAATTTGTAATTATAAATTTGTAAAAGACGTGATTTGTGTTTTATTTGTAAAGAACTGAAAATCTAATATAGGACAGATCTTTACAGCATTTTAATTACCCCTGAGCCTGAATAGATATATTTGTGTGTGTTATAAGCGAGTATTATTTCTTAAATTGCACTAAATCTGAAGAAATCAACAGAAAACAAGTCGCTGAGAATTTACAGATGTTTTTTCATCATGTGTGTCGACACAACCCAAACTGGACTTGCATCAAAGCCTTTTTTTACTTTTCTTTTCCTCTCTTGTCCTTCGCTTTTCCCCTTTGCACTTAAGGGGGAATCAGGGACAAACCTTCCATCAATCACTAAACACACACACACACACACACACACACACACACACACACACACACACACACACACACACACACACACACACACACACACACACACACACTTCTCTACAGAGCATTGCATCACACCCTTCCATTGTTTATTAAAAGCTGCATATGTGAGTTTCCTGAAGTGTCAAAGGATCTGAAAAGTGTAAAGGACAAACACACAAATGTTCACCTTGTCTTAAAAATGTACTGTCTGTAAAATGTGTCTTGTTTCTGTGTGTGTTTGGAAATATTACAGGGAGGGTTGTGTTCAGGGTCACATTGACTAAAGAATAAGGTCAGTGTGGGAAATTCAATAGAAATGGGCCTCTCAAATGCTCTTATGATGTTATGGAACAGCATTTACACTCAATTTAGTATTAAAGAAAATCATGACTGTGTTGTTGCATTGTATGCGTGTGTTTGTCTAGGTCAGGGATCCCATTAGTAAAGGTGAAAGGAAATTAGAGATGGGTGTTGTTTTACATTGAGCGATTTGTCAGTGTGCACATTGATTTCTGTCACTGAGCTATCAGTGTACATCTTTCTCTCTTACACACACACACATACACAAACACAAGTCACGGCAAAGAGAAGCTTCATTATGTCAATATGTCTGTCCCCTGTGACATCACCTATCGGTCAGGTAAGCCATTTTTTATGTTGTACTGTTAAAACCAACTTGAAACCAAAATGTATCTTATTGTGCATGGCATGATTCAACAGCACTTTATGCCAAAGTAAACATGTCTGTCTTTTTAATCGTTCATCAAATTGTAATAAATAATGTGTTATTTGACTTTTTTTCGTTTTCAACCCCTTTGCTCCAACCACTTTGGAATGCATACTTTTCATGATCCAATGAAAAGCAGATTAATAACTCCCGCCCTAAATTTGTCCTTTTTCAAAATCGTGTTTTATTTGAAAATATACCACATTACAGAAGTAAAATGAGTTGTGAATATTGTTTCATGTTGACTTTAAAGAGTGCAAGGCACATATGGTGTGTGTATCTCTGTAGGATTATATTATTACATCTTGTGATCAGTGATCAAAGAAATAACAGGACAACTGATCCTTGTCACATCTTGTAATTAGGGACTACAACCACATCCAATGACATTCTCTACACCCCCCAACCATCTCTCTCTCTCTGTGCCTTTCAGCACACACACATACTTACGCTCTCTCATGGCTGGTTAGGTTAGATATACTGTATCTCGGCTGCCTGTGATTGTGTAAGTGATTGCTGTCCTGCTCATTTGGTAGTGTGTAATGGAGCAGGAGGATGTAACTCCAGGACACAGGGTACGCAATCCCACCTCACTGCCCAGGAACAAGACAAACTTCCGGTGCTCGGTCAGACAATACTAGAGCTTGAAAAATCATTGAGATTGTTTAGAAGTTTGATGTTTGTTAGGGTTTAAATTTACATACTAGACCACCTTCCAATTTGCATATTTTCCATTCTGTATAGTATGCGAGATTAGGATTAGTACCATTTCATATTATGTTGACTATTATCGAAGGTTCTTGGTAGGTTTGCTGTTTCCAGTGATATTTCAAAGTATGCATCTATGCATATACTTCTTTTTTTCCATACACAGCCAGGGACACATTAATGCATGGTCTTACCTGTTCTTAAGACCAGGAACCCCTTGGTACCTTGATGCCCCTGCAGACAATCCCATAAGAAATGCAAGAGAAAGGGCTTGTGATGTTTTTTTTTCCATTACAAAAATGGTGAGGATGACAAATTTAAATGTTATGAATTTAGCTAGATGCTAATGTTTACATCTCCGACCATGAAGGCATTCCATTGCCCAATGCACAGAAGATGAAGTATAAGTAAAACTGCAATGCTTCCTTCTGCTCAGCAAGTGTTTGATTATCACCAGAGAGGTGTCCTTGCAACCAGATTGATAAACGTTGCTGCAAAGCTGGCATTATTCTACAGGTGTATGATTATCATAAGAGAGTATAGTTTACTGTGTTTTAAAAAGCTGTCTCAAAAGTTTTCTTGTCTTGTAATGTAACTTTGACTCAAAAATGCTTTTTTTTGCTGAATAAGTGAAAGTACTGCTCCTATCTGCTTGAATAGGGAAAGACTGAAACATCCAAAACAGTTGGTCAAGGTTATGATCAAAGAACATATTTCAAATTGCTAGTGAAATCTGACAATAATGGTAAAATAAATTGTGCTTTTTACCTAAAATTTGCTGTTTATTTGGATGGTCTTTCTTCAGGTTGATTGATAGGCAATGTCTGTATCGAAGAGGTGATAGGCGTTCCAATTTCTCACATTCATTTTAATACAAGTGCTTGGTCTTTGGCTAAATAGTCTTTGGTGTTTAACAATAACTTTTTTAGAGTCTTTCAAGGTGCCAATATGTTTGCATGACATCATGCATCTGCATCTTGGTGAGTTGAGGATATCCGCACAAGTTTTCAAGTTGAAAGACTTTCCGTGCATTTGTGTACTGTTACTACATACTCGAAAGGATGTACTTTCCCATCACCTGCGAAATGTGTAATTTTATTGCTTATTAAAAGTATGTGTAAAAGTATAATTGTAGAAGTATTTTAATTGTCACACTGAGGCGTAAAGTTGATCAAATGATTTGGAGCCTGATGGCACACGTCTACTTATATTTTAAGTACCTACAGAGCTTAAAACTTTCAAAAAAATCTTAATTTGTGTTTAACAAATTTTCTGAAGAAAGACGGTCATACACATCTGGGATGGCATATGGGAAAGTGAATAATGAGATAATTTTTATTTTTAGGTGAACTATTCCTTTAACATTCACCTCCCACTTGAATTGGCCTAAATATTGTGTAAAATAAGTTTTAATTTCTCTTCAGCAATTTTGTGTTTGTCTCATTTACTGTCATTAAATTGTCTTGTGTATAAATCTGCATTATATTGAAAAACCCATATAATTTCCTGGTGTTAATTTATTTTTGTATCTTAATAGTCACTAGCGAGTTGCACGGGCCTGTGGAACAGAGAGTGAAATTTGCAGATCTCTGCTGTTTCTGAGGGTGACGTGGGAGAGTTTCTGAAGTTTTGTTGACTCATCCCTCTGCCTCTAGTGCGAACATTTGAATTTGTGTGTGTATCTGTGTGTGTGTGTGTGTGTACGCCTCTGGCATCTCTTCACTTCTGTAAGTGTCAGACTGCCTGAATGATCAGCTTTATGAGACCTGACCTTTAAATACAAGAGTCTGAGCAGCCCCCTCTCTCTCAGTCTTTCTGTGACCATGTGTGACAGGATCTGCCTTAGGCGAACTCTACGTCCAGATGAATATGGACTTTGACAGCGCTGCTTTGTCTTTTCAAGTCATTAACAGTTTTTTTTTACCGTCAAATATACTCAAGGCCCAGTCTCTCAGAGATCAAATATCGCTGATTGCTGTGATTTTAGGTGGGAAAGAGAGGGACAATTTATCTATTCCCCCTCCCCCATCTCTAGTGCCCTGTTAACAAGAATAGTCATCCTTACTGCACACTTCACCTGTTCCACAATCCAACAGCTGAGACCGCAAGTGGGCCTCCTGTCAGTGTGGACCACATACCAGTTTCATCCGGTTTAAGGTGTTCTCAGCCTAGACCTCACAGGGTGAGATTAGACATATGTGTACAATAAAAAGAGCAAACAGTGCTACACGCCATTCTATCAGAATGTTGTATGTGACAGGACGCTTAAAGCTGAAGTATGTAATTTCTGCACCACTAGTACAACCAAACAGAATTGCAAAAATAAACGTTGTTTTCAAAACAGCTTTCTGAATATGCCTCTCATCTGCTGTAGGTTAAACAAAGAGATAGATCTGCCCCCAACTCACACCACTGGTTGAGCAATGTTTTTGGGGCAGGTCTATGCGGGCCCTCTAAACAAACACTGACAATTCCAATGCGCCAGAGAGAAAGAATGCTTAAAATGAACCTAGGAATGGCTTACTTATAGTTGTCTCTGCTTATTAAGCTGGGAGAGGAGAAAGTATTTTAACACAGAAAAAGTTACATACATCAACTTTAAACTTTATTCTCAGTATATCTATGACATCATGCTCTCTTCTTATTGGCAGGTTTAGTCAAGGTATGGTTTATTGTGGCAATGGCTAAAAAAGTGATAAAAGCTTTCTCTTACATTTAAACCTGAGTGTTTGTACAAGCTGCGACAAACTTGTGTATTAAACATCAAATATGTTCTGACTGGGGGCTGGATAGATCAGCGAGTAAAGACACTGATTACCACCCCTGGAGTCACGAGTTTGAATCCAGGGAGTGCTGAGTGACTCCAGCCAGGTCTCCTAAGCAACCAAATTGGCCCGGTTGCTAGGGAGGGTAGAGTCATATGGGGTAACCTTCTCATGGTCGCTATATTGTGGTTCTCCCTTTCGGTGGGGAGAATAGCATGAAGCTTCCACTCGCACTATGTCTACACGGTAACGCGTTCAACAAGCCACGTGATAAGATACATGGATTGATTGTCTCAGACGCGGAGGCAACTGAGATTCATCCTCCACCACCCCGATTGAGGCGAGTCACTATGCCGCCACGAGGACTTAGAGTGCATTGGGAATTGGGCATTCCAAATTGGGGAGAAATGGGGAGAAACAAATATCTTCTGACTGAAGATGACTGAAGACTGAAGTGAGCAAAATTATGAGACAAAAGTTTGTTTTCATCAAGTTCTTCTAGACTTTTTGGCTTACTGAGTAAGTGAGATTATTACAGAGAGATTATTACAGAGAATTCTGTAAGATTATTAGTGAAGCTATCTTTTGTGGTAGAATGAGATCTAATGTTTAGTAGCCCTACCTTTATATGATGTTTATCTATTTATTTATTTTTTTTAAGTTTGACCTTAATCAAAAAAAAATATTTTATTATTTTCAGTCTGATGGGTTTCCTTCAGCAACATAACAAAATATTCTTTCCTCTTTTCTTTTCTTTGTCTTGGTCTGACTCAATTGATGTGATGTTTGGGAAATGCCCTATGCGTACACACACATTGACATATATACTCCATTGGTCTTAAAATGACTAATCGTATCTGAGTCACACTGCAGTTGGTGTGTGCTATATATGTTGGTTTGGGTGTGTGCATAAAGAAGTGTGGATGTGTTTGAGTGTATGCTGTTTGGTGGTTTGGGGGAGTTGGTCAGTCATATTGACTGTTCAATGCTTTGTCTACACCACTGGCTCATTGACTAATTATTTTATTGATCATTTTGTTCAAACGTTTAGACAGTGTATGTGTGTGTGGGAGAGCGAGTCACTATTACATGCCTGGAAAAACCCCACAAGACCTGTACCCAGAAGAAAATGTTATTGCTCAGATGTTGCTCGTTTATAGCTCATGAGAATTATAGGTCTCAGTTGTTTCATTGAGGTATCAACTTGTCTCAGAACTGTCTCAGAAGCTTCTTCTGAAATTTCTTAGGAATAAAAATAGACACAACTCTAAACAATTGTTAATATGTGGTATGAGTGGAGAGCTGTAAAATGTGTGTGTAGCAAGAATGTAACCAAATATTGGGGGATAACTTGGTCCAGATAATTTTGTCTTCCAAACATTTGATGACAAATATTTGCATTCATATTGAAATCTTTGACTTTTGGCTGTGGACTTTGGCATTTTGCCAAATCTGAGCACAGAGAAACGAATGGAATAGACTGAAGAATGGATGGAGAGACATGATTGAAGATCTACGGCATCTGTTCTCATTTCAACAATGAAACACATGAAACAAAATGAGATGTATCGATGAACAAGAAAGAAAAAAGTTTGGTTTTATATTTAATCTAATGCATTTGTGTGGGTGAGAGAGAGAAATCCCCATTTCCTGTTGACACAGGTGTGTGGTTTTGTCTGTGTTTTCTCACACAACAGTTTTGTGCTCTCTCATTGTCAGTGTTAATTTTGGTAGGGTTACTGTGATGGTGGGACTTTCCCGCCCTAAACAAATGTGTTATGTTTGCGCCTAAATCTAGCATGCTGACCATGCATGGCACTGAACCTTTGCCTCTACTTATGAAGACAAGTATTGAACAGATGCACAGATAGAGGGATGCATATCAGATGCAGGCACAAGTAGGAGGTGAGAGAGAGAGAGAGAGAGAGAGAGAGAGAGAGAGAGAGAGAGAGATAGTGAAACTGTACAAGGGAAGGTCCAGGTTAGTGAACCATATCTGCAGGTACAGGACTGACTACCCAGCAGGCACGACAGATGTTTCCTCTTTATGTCTTCGGAATGGTAAAGCAAAAACGCACATGCACATGTACACACACAGACACAAAGTCTAGGACTGCACAGACACAGAACAGGCTCTGATAATGCATGAGTGCAGTAACATACAGGTAATGCACTGCCATGAAACATGAACAAACTCACAGTTTTAAAAATGTTTTCTCTCTTGAACACTTTCCCTGCATCCAAACACACATACTTCCCTATTATACAGTATACCAAGCATTGTGTCAATTGAGGAGTATCTCTGAATCCTCAGTGTTTATAAAACAATATACAAGAAATATCGAGATTACTCAAGTCTGGGTCACGGAAGAATGAACGTACTTTTGTACTTTATAAAGAACATACTTTTTTAACGGCCGAGAAGTACTTTCTTCATTAAATGCACTACCTACTCTGACAGTAAGCAAAATCGAATGTATTGAGACATACACTCACCTAAAGGATTATTAGGAACACCATACTAATACTGTGTTTGACCCCCTTTCGCCTTCAGAACTGCCTTAATTCTACGTGGCATTGATTCAACAAGGTGCTGAAAGCATTCTTTAGAAATGTTGGCCCATATTGATAGGATAGCATCTTGCAGTTGATGGAGATTTGTGGGATGCATATCCAGGGCACGAAGCTCCCGTTCCACCACATCCCAAAGATGCTCTATTGGGTTGAGATCTGGTGACTGTGGGGGCCATTTTAGTACAGTGAACTCATTGTCATGTTCAAGAAACCAATTTGAAATGATTCGAGCTTTGTGACATGGTGCATTATCCTGCTGGAAGTAGCCATCAGAGGATGCGTACATGGTGGCCATAAAGGGATGGACATGGTCAGAAACAATGCTCAGGTAGGCCGTGGCATTTAAACGATGCCCAATTGGCACTAAGGGGCCTAAAGTGTGCCAAGAAAACATCCCCCACACCATTACACCACCACCACCAGCCTGCACAGTGGTAACAAGGCATGATGGATCCATGTTCTCATTCTGTTTATGCCAAATTCTGACTCTACCATCTGAATGTCTCAACAGAAATCGAGACTCATCAGACCAGGCAACATTTTTCCAGTCTTCAACTGTCCAATTTTGGTGAGCTCTTGCAAATTGTAGCCTCTTTTTCCTATTTGTAGTGGAGATGAGTGGTACCCAGTGGGGTCTTCTGCTGTTGTAGCCCATCCGCCTCAAGGTTGTGCGTGTTGTGGCTTCACAAATGCTTTGCTGCATACCTCGGTTGTAACGAGTGGTTATTTCAGGCAAAGTTGTTCTTTTATCAGCTTGAATCAGTCGGCCCATTCTCCTCTGACCTCTAGCATCAACAAGGCATTTTCGCCCACAGGACTGCCGCATACTGGATGTTTTTCCCTTTTCACACTATTCTTTGTAAACCCTAGAAATGGTTGTGCGTGAAAATCCCAGTAACTGAGCAGATTGTGAAATACTCACCAACAACCATGCCATGCTCAAAATTGCTTAAATCACCTTTCTTTCCCATTCTGACATTCAGTTTGGAGTTCAGGAGATTGTCTTGACCAGGACCACACCCCTAAATGCATTGAAGCAACTGCCATGTGATTGGTTGATTAGATAATTGCATTAATGAGAAATTGAACAGGTGTTCCTAATAATCCTTTAGGTGAGTGTATACACCCTGAGGCAGAGTGTGTGTGTGTTAGTGAATGTGTATTTGTACACAACTAGCTATAATGTTAGCTAAATATGGCAAAAACATTTGTGGATGTCTTTAATTGGAAAAAATGTCCATAAATAAATTCTAATAATGATTAAATTCTAAATAAATTCTAATAATTTTTTTTTATTATGCTAAAAATGTAAATAGTTATCTTTTATGTGGGTTAGGTTTAATCTATAGTTTTTATAATTAGCTTCATATAAAAACAATAAATGTCTGATATGTGCGCATTTAGATAACTAAGTAAATGTGTGTATGTACAGTAGAGTGTTATGCCCGTGAATGGGGTTGGTCTCACCTCAAACGTAAACAGATTAAAGTATGTGCTGACGTACTGGCAGCACAGATGAGGCTGCATGCTCTGTTATCATAGCGCAGGTATCTCTGACCTTATTTAGAAGAACCCAGTTGCACTAAGCAAGATTAGCTCAAAATACACTCACACATACATACAGACACATACACTCCTAGGAAGGCCAGACACACATCATGCATGGTCACATGTAAGTTCTCAAAGTCACCCTTGCTCAAATTCACCAATTCCTCACTATGCGTTCTTTCTCCTTTCTTTGCATATCAATGTTAACCCTTGTTTTAGCACTCGTAAAAACCTGCAATCAACCTATTCAAGTGTGTGTGCATTAGCGATGTGTTTTTGTTTGACATGCTGTCTTCTTCAATGAATAGAAGAGGCAACCTGCTGCGACTAATTAGCTTTTTAGCATTGGCTGGATAATGATGCCCTTGTAAAGAGATGCTGCTAATCTTGGGGAATAATGATTGCTCTTGTGAAATATCTGAAGTGTTTGTGATAACCTTTATGTTGAACCATGTTAATGTTTTATGTTTTATGTTACAGATCATTTTCTATTCACATTGTCTTCCTATTCTAAGTGAAAACAGTAGGGATGGGAGAATGGATACTAAAGTATTGATATTTCCAATACTGAGGTGGTATCAAGAATATCGATCCTCACATAAAATAAAAAGTGATCTTATTATTTAGATAACATCAATGTTAATGCATCTCATAGGCTTCAAAGTGGGGAAAAATAATAATTATATTAACGAATTGTTGCATGGCACCGGAAATGTTTATTCTGTTGCTCATCTTGACATGCAGAAATGCTAAAATACACTAGCAGTCAGACAGCGCTCACCCTTTCATTAATAGCACTCGTTCAAAGAGGGAACATTGCTTTCCTAAGGTAATGACAGAAAAATAGCATCTGGAGTTATTCACTCTAAGTAATGACAAATCTAGAAGTGATGTATTATAATGGGCTTGTTTGACAATTTTTACAGGTTTATTTAAATTCAGAGTTGTTAAAACATTGATGATGATCCTTAATCCTTGTTAATAAATGATAACCTTATGAAAACTACCCATGGATACAATATATATTACTATAGTAATATTGTATTAACCATGACTATTAACCACGACTGTAGTAACCATGTTTTTTTTCTTTTTGGAAGTAACCAAGGTTTTGATCAAATTAACCATGGTTTTACTACAGCATTACTGTTGTATCCATATTGTAACTTGTTTTTAGAAATAGTAACCATATAATATGTAATAAAAACATTTTTAAAGGGTAAACAAATCAGCCTAATAATTTTCTGTTTAGGCCCATAAAGATATAAAAAAATGTAAGTAATAATAAAGTTGCTCATTTTATCCAAGGAATTTGTAAAAAATGACATTAAATAGAGGTATCGGTATTGGTATTGATATCGGCAATATTGGCCTAAAAGTGTTTGGTATCATATTGAAAAGAAAATAAGTGGGATCGCCCATCCCTAGAAAACAGCTAAATGGTATGTCCCTTGAATGGGAGGAGCTAGCTCTATAAAAGCAGCTCCTAGTAGCCATTTTAGGTGTGGGTGTTCAGAAAGGAGTTGGAGTTTGTTAGAACAGAAGAAAAACTGAATTACTTGTTAGAGACTTGGGCCAGAGTGGCATAGCCAAGTACAACTGTGTATATATTGTATATTTCTTTTGTTTATTTCTTTTTCTTTTGCCACTGTAAATATCTTAGCACTCCAATTGGAAACCACCTGTTTTTGTCACCTTTATTGGAATAAACACCCTACACTGCATATTTTTGTCTCCACGTCACTTTTTAACCTCCTTGACCACCAGTACATTCCTAACACTCCCTGTTTTAAAAGTATAGCCACAAGACGTAAACAAGATGCGCGTTAACACAATTTTCATGTGATAAAATCACTTACTAACCTTTTCTGAGTAAAGTTATATCCAATTTTACAACTTTGTTGCCATAACAACTTAACCGTGTAAACCCTTAAACCCTAAAACAACTGTAAAAACAACAAACTAAACAACGTTACAGCTCAAATGATACATGAGTTTTAAAAGAATTAATTGATGTTGTCAACTTAGGGTTTCATCCCTACTTTGGTTTGCTGTTAGCAAGTATGGTTAGTCAAATTCCATGTGGATTGCAATGCAGTTCAATCTAGCAATTCTCAATCTACTCTTATCACCCTGTATCTAATTTTTACAAGCTACTAAACCAATATGAACAAATATTTACTTTCCAAGTTTGACAATGTTGGATAATATCGGTACTGGTGCAGATAAGTCCACCAAGATGGCTGACGAACGTCCTCTGTCTGCTTCTCTCTACAAGAGATCTTGGGATAAATGTCATTAAGAACGTGATATCATTATTGAATGACTCAACATATGTTTTTAAGTTGAGGTGGCAAATAATCTTGTTTAGTCAATTTACACACAAGTAGAGACAGTGAATACTTAGTATGTTAAATTGTCTGAAAAAAATTCACAGACTGCAAGTTGTCAACTTAACAAAATACTCTGAAACTAAACCACAAAATATTTTTTAGAATGATGTGCTTTTCAACCCCTTCCAAAAATGGGCCCCATTTACTTCCATAGTAAAAGAAAAGGAGGTACTTTTTGTGCCATACATGCTGTTTATTGGATCTCAGTTTGCATTTAATCTGGAATATTCCTTTAAATTTATGATTCACTTTGTTGGGGCTATGACCCACATGGACTCCACAGACTTTATTTGCATTTCCTTCACTGATTTTGGGGGCATATCTGCAGAATTGTGCAAAATGGATTTAATCAGGTGTAGAATGATTAAATAGGGAAGGGCCAGTGGATGCAAAAGGGCAATCACTTTTTAGATACAGACACCAGCTTTCAGTCAACCCGAAAACACACATGTGGATTAACTGAACCAGCCTAATAAATAGTGTTTTAGCATGATCTGAGCTAAAGAAGCACAATTTATGATACCATTGTTGTCAGATTTTACTGCTGATTTGAAATATTTTCTTTATCATAATCTTGACCAACCGCTTTGGCTTTCGCCATTCAAGTAGTTAGGAGCTGTGCTTTTATGCTTCTTGTTTACATCGAAAATAGCTGCCCAGCCTGTCAGGGGAGCTTTCCAAAGATGGCCGCCAAGTGGACTGAATTTAAACTCATCTGAGAGTTCAAAATTTGTTTTGGTAGCTGAAAGCTTTATAGAATAAGCCAAAATATTTTATAAACATGTTCAGTTTCACGGGTGCATCATATTAGTCTACTTAAGTTTTCCAACTCTATTCCTATCTGGCATTAGGAAAGGAGACTCATGCCACATGAATGCTAAATGCTTTGCAAACTGGGGCACTCAGTTTTCCATTTACCTCTGTTCCCTCAGTTACATCTCCTTTGGAACAGTTTTCCCCCTACAGCCCAGAGCAGACTATGCAGCCCAAAGCCCATCCTTTGAATCAGATGTGTGATTTAAAGTAAATCTCAGCCCTCTGAAAACATACATATGATGATACTGGACGTATGCAGAATCTGAGTCTTTCTCTAGAGTGAGTCTGCACAGTCCCTAGATGCATAGAGATGTGTGCGGTGGCAGGCTTTGTTTGATGTTATGACTCTGTCTTATTGTGGTTAGTGTGCATGAGAGAAAAGAATGCTGGGTGGGGATGTGGTTTGAAGCCTGTGACACTGTGTTTGTGTGTGTTTAGCAGAGAAAAAAGTTTGTGCGTAATAAAGGATTGACATGCAGTCAGAACATGTATGGTCCAAAGGGTTTACTGGGTTCTTCAAGTTCTGCTATGTTCTTTTTTTTTAGATTTACAAGTCTGGTGCGAGATAAGAGCAGAATGAGCGTGTGTTTGTGTGTGTGTTGAAGCTTTGGTTTATATATAGCTCAGTTCTAATGCAGTGTGTATCTTCATTCCTCCAGTGCTGCTTGTGTGTGCAGTGCTATTATCATATGCTCTCCGAACTACAAATACAGCAAAACACTGTACAAATATTACTACTTCACTACTTCATTTGTTCTCAGGAAAAAAGTTAAAAAAAAATCCATGATTTGGATTGAGCTAACTAGATTTGTAAATTTTCTGAAGAAATATTAGGAGTACTGCCACGATGTTAAAGTGTTATGGGTGGTTTTTAGTGCATTGCTATGCGGTTGCTATGTGGTCACAAGTTGGTCGCTTACTGGCCCAAGAAAAAGAGTACACCCCTAAGTCTGTATGATATTCTGGTCCATAGATATGGCTCAGGTCCCTTCTTCAGTGTTAGTCTATGGCCCGCCAGGCCAAAACCATCCAATCTTTCTTGTCTGTATCATAAACGAGTTTGCACCAAAGTATAATACTTAAGTATGAGCAAAAGTTATAGTGATGCTTACCTTTGCAAACACCACTAATTAGTCTTTGCAGCTGAAAAGCAACAATACTGTACATGCATGTTGCAATGAAGGTAAGAAAAGCTAACAGAGATCTGTCGTTATGGCCAAGCCACTCAGTGAGAGTGTTATGATTGGACATTCCACGCATAGCTTCTCTCATCAGGGTTGAGGCACTCTCTAGTGGCACTCTCTCTCCTTGATGAACAAACGAACGAAAATACCCAACCGTCCATTCTTACTGTACTTCTAAAACAAACACCAATTCTCTCTCCACAAAACATAGCTTTGGACAAAAACACATTCCTAAGCCCAAAAGACAACTGTGTTTGCAATGGAAACCCAATTACAGGCAATTAAGCTATTTTTTGTTGAGATCAAGCACCTTGAATTTTCATACGTTGGTTTTGGCAGTCCTATAGGTGTACAACCAGCTACTTTCCATACAAAGGTGAAAAAGACAAGACACTGCAGAGCTCAAGTCTCTGGGAGGTAAGCATATCCGTCAATGTGAAGAGGAAAGCATGCTGTAATTTACTGCTCTTTTGCCTCCTCAAGATCCCTTCATTGGTGATAAATCCCACAAACAGAATCCTGAGCAAGGTATCGGTGTGCCCCAGCGATTATTTTCTTAAACCACAGGCCACAATGATTAATATGTGCTGCAGAGAGAGACAGCACTGTTCCAGAAGAGACACACTCCTGAGAGATTTAACACAGACTTCGTTCTTTTAGCACATTTCATTCTTACTGGCTAATTTTTTGCTCCTTAAAATAGCAAACTAAGCAAAGGTCAGAAGATTTACAACTTTTTACAACTAGCGTAATGGTGAGTGAAAACGAAATCAATTGTGTACAGATAAGAGAACATAAAAAACTAGGTATAGTAAACAGCACTGTATACACATTATACAAAAATATGCACAGTATAGAGATAATGCACAACATACTGTACTTAATATACACATAATAATACACACATTTACAAAATGTAAAAAGTACTTGAGTCATATACGTGACACAAACACACACACACACACACACACACACACACACACACACACACAAACTGTTTTACAATTATGCAAAGTATTTACACTGGCGGCCAAAAGTTTGGAATAATGTAAAGGTTTTGCTGTTTCGGAAGGAAATATGTACTTTAATTCACCAAAGTGGCATTCAACTGATCACAAAGTATAGTCAGACATTCCTGATGTAAAAAACAGCACCACCACTATTTAAAAAAAGGAATTTTTTATGAAATCTAGACAGGCTCCATTTCCAGCAGCCATCACTCCAATACCTTATCCTTGAGTAATCATGCTAAATTGCTCATTTGGTACTAGAAAATCACTTGTCTTTATATCAAATACAGCTGAAAGCTATTTGGTTCGTTAAATTAACCTTAAAATTGTCTTTGTGTTTGTTTTTGAGTTACCTCAGTATGCAATAGACTGGCATGTCTTAAGGTCAATATTAGGTGAAAATGGCAAAAAAAAAACAGCTTTCTCTAGGAACTCTTCAGTCGATCATTGTTTTGAGGAATGAAGGCTATACAATGCTTGAAATTGCCAGAAAAAAACGGAAGATTTCATACAAAGATGGACACTAGAATCTTCAAAGACAAAGGACAACTGGCTCTAACAAGGACAGAAAGTGATGTGGAAGGCCAGATGTACAATTAAACAAGAGGATAAGTACATCAGAGTCTCTAGTTTGAGAAATATATGCCTCACATGTCCTCAGCTGACAGCTTCATCAGTACAACAGTAAAGAGAAGACTCAGGGGTGCAGGACTTATGGGAAGAATAGAAAATCTAAAAGAAAATTTGGAATGGTCAAAGAAACACAGACATTGGACAACAGATCATTGGAAAAGAGTGTTATGGATCTTAACCCCATTGTGCTTTTGTGGGATCAGCTAGACTGTAAGGTGCGTGAGAAGTGCTCAACAAGACTGGACAAACTGAGAGCTAGAATACCAAGGATCTGCAAAGTTCTCATTGCTGCACGTGGAGGATTTTTTGATGAGAAATCTTTGAAGTAGTTGAAGTTCTGACTGTATGTATATTTATGTATTCAAATTGTAATGGTAATTTTTCACGTTATTAATGTCCTGACTATACATTGTGATCAGTTGAATGCCACTTTGGTGAATAAAAGTACCAATTTATGGTACTTAAGAGCAAAATCTGTACATTATTCCAAACTTTTGGCTACTAGTTTAGTTCCAATGAGTTTTATTAGGGCTGTGCTGATACAGTCATATTTATCTATTTATTGTGATATGTTTTCTCAAGATAAAAAAAGTAATAATTATATATAGTTAAACTAAAGGTGTATGTAGTCATTTGTTCCTCTTTAAAAATGATGTACTCCCTAAGAAATGAATTGTGATTTTGAAACATAGGTATAAAATCATGGCCACTCTCATGAGATGAAGACTCCAGTCATATCAGTGACCTTATAAGAGCTGCTTTATTCTACATGGAGAGGGTCCCCTCATGGGGCCTGCAGTGAGCTATATTTTTTTATTAGGTAGCAACGTAGTTTTGACAACATCTGCACAGCTACATCATGTCGTGTACCCAGTGTTTTCCATCGCCAGTTTTTAATCAGAACTAAAGATGTCTGATTCACAAATGATTCGATCATTTAAGTCGATTCTTGTCAATGAATTGGTCACACATGATAGCATAGCGGTCTGAATTGGTTTGTGATTCAATATGAATGACTTAAAAAGCTCAGGCATGTGCTGCTGAATCATTTAGAGCATTGCAAACACACTTATGGAATACTTTATAACATGGGAAAAAAACAAAGCTGGTTGCAGTAGATTTTTGTCTGCGATCAATGGAAACCAAATCTGCTAATGTTTTCAATGGTTTGCCAGTGTATTTCTAAGTTCACATGTTTGCAGCTTGTGAATGCCTACATGAAAATGCATAAAAAAGTTTCAATTTGTTAGGAGTACTGCCACGATGTTAAAGTGTTATGGGTGGTTGCCAGGGTGTTGCTATGCAGTTGGTAAAGTTTTACCAAGTTTTACCAATCAATTTGAAAATAAATGTGAAAACTGTGGTTTTGCTTGTTGAAAGTATGGATTTGTGTAGGCAGTGTAGGGTAAGCTACTATAAAATGTAGCTAGCTAAGCTACGAACTGCTCAACATGAAAAATAGTTAAGCTAAGCTGATAGCTACACAAAAAGTAGCGAGTTACTCTACAAGCAACACGCCAAAATTAGCTTGCTACATTTAAAATACTTATATACATACAGTTTTTTACAAACAGATGCACGGAGCGTACTGTTATAGACAAAGCAGCTACCTTATGTAGTTAAACTATTAGCTTCGCTATCGCTGTGTATAGGTAGCATGTATAAAAATTAATTTACATGTTTATTTTTACATGCACATACATTTTATATTGCACCATACACATACTTGTATACTGTTTTGCACTATACTGTAGCAAAGCTTTGATAAACATCATGTGAATAAGTCTTTTAAATGCTTTGTCTATAACAGTATGCTCCGTGCATCTGTTTATTTTTTTTTATTTTTTTATTATTAAGTTAAATGTTGCAAGCTACTTTTGGCATGTAGTTTGTAGTGTACTGTAACTTTCTCTGATGTGTACCTTTCAATTTAGCTTAAATATTTCTGTTGAGTATTTTTTTTTTGTAGCTTGCCCATACTAGGAGGCTGCCATGTTTGAATCACATGACCAGCAGAATACTACTGGCTTAGTGTCAGTAACCACCCTGTTATTTGGCACTTTTACTCATGAATTAAATTCATCTGACCGTGAACTGTACATTTCCACAATAGCGTTGGAAAACTGAACAAAATTGTGTTTGAATGATGCTGCATCCAGGCCCATAGGTGTGAGTGTAACTCCAAGGCAACATGCATAAAAAATGACTGAGTGAACCTTTATTGTGTGTGAGATGGTTAATAAGAGTTTGGGTTACAGATAGGGTTATGTTTGTTTTTCCAGAATTAAGTTTCAGGACTAACAAAGAATGTTGTTCAAATAGCATGTCCTACTTGGCTAAATAACATCGAACCTGATGCTTGTGCTTGCATAGCCTCTACATTGATATTGAGAGAGCACAAGGAGTAGATTGGAGATATTTTAATTGGAACGTTCTCAGTAGTAAAGACTGCCGCTCTCCTTTCTAAATGACAAATCAATAACTCTTGTCTGCCTTATAGTCTCAAGTGTCTTTTATCTGAGGTGTGTCTCAATGGAAGATTGTTCAATCCATTATTTAAAGACTATATTTGACATAGCCTTCTACTTACAAGCAGCTGAGCTTTGTCCACTTAAGTTAGGATCCTGGCTGGAGTTTGTCTGTCTGCATCATTATTAATGTGTATGTGTCTGCCATAGGGTGCTTGCTTCATGGAGGGATCACTTTTAGATACATTTATTGGTGTGCCTTGAAAAATGCCACTGCAGTACTCTAGAGGTTATGAGGGGGCACCTCCAACATGTTTTGAATAGAAGCTATAGAGAATCACCTGGGTTATGGGAATAGAGGCGGTATCACACAGGTACAGATTAGCAGATTGGAGGTCAGTTTGGGCTCAGACAACATATTGCTCTGCTCATATGGATTGATTGTAAAATACATAGACCTCTGGAAAAGTGTTTGACCAATAGGAATGTAGACTCATTAGGCTAATGGTTTCAAAGACTTGAAATCATAGCGATGTTCATGCCATCAGTGCACACTAAGATCCTTGAAAAAATTTGAGAAATGTTAATGTTTGTTTTTGGACAAGTGTGTGTGTGTGTAGAGAGAGAGAGAGAGAGAGAGAGAGAGAGAGAGAGAGAGATTATTTTAGGCAGGAGAGTAAAAAGTAGGCTACTTAGGAATTATACTTAAGTGAAAGTATTGATACTGAGTGAACATTTTACTCAAGAGTCAAGTTCAAAAGTCTAGTCAAAAACATACTTGAGTGAAAGTATTCACATTCAATTTACTTAAATATTAAAATGTAACTTAATATATATATATATATATATATATATATATATATATATATATATATATATATATATATATTTGCAAAGTGAATGATAATTTTTGACTTCATAACTGTCCAATCTGTAGAAGTAGCAGGCATTTAGATAAAAAACCGTCAGTCTTTCTCACTTCATGCTCATACATTTGAATGAAAACATCACATTCAGTCAGGAGGTCACATATCTCAATGTATCTTAAGAACTCCAACAGCCGCTGTATGACACTCCAGTTGAAATGGCTGACCTCTAGTCTGTCATCTGTTGTTTGTCGGATGCGGTGAAAAGGCGGCTTCAGTCCAGTAAGACAGTAAGAAAATGATCTGCAGAAAACTAGTGAGTACTTTTCAAGTTTAAATAAAATTGTAAAGAGTAAAACGTTTAAATATTTCTTTGGAAATGTAATCAAGTAAAAGTACAAGTATTCAGTTTAAACTGCACTTGAGTAAAGTACAAATCCCAAAAAATAATAATAAGTATTTTTAATCTACACCCCTGCTTATAGGTAAGCTGTGAATTTAGCTAGTGGGTGATTCTCACAAAGTCTGTCAGGAAAATGTCCTGGTCATATTTAACCACAAATAAATACTAATAATTATTACCATTAAGATTTTTTGCATCAAGACATTATTTTCAGGACACTGAATCACATTTTACATAATAATAATTATCATCACCTTAACATTTCTGGACAATTTATTTTCACTATTCCCATTTTTCAATAATGATTCTCATTACTGCTCATATAGTCTTTTTTTTTTACTTAAAAAAATAAATAAATAAATAAAAAAAAAACATTTTTTCTTTTTATTTCTTTTTATTTTTTGAATTAGCAAAACTTAAAGGAAGTACCAAGGGAGTGCTACTATGATGTATAAATATTTTTTAATTTGAATGATAGTCTATATAATTATATACCATGTTTTGGTTATTAGAAAATATAATAATAACCATACTTTTCCATGTTGGGGTGATGAAAACTGAGGTATAAAATGTCATGAAAATAATGTTGCATTGTAACAAAATCATAATGGCCCTAAAAATAAGTTTAATTTTCTAAATGCTAAATATAATTTCTATTTTGTTTCTTTAGATTTAGTAGGACCAGGACATTTTCTTGACAGGTTTTGTTAGAATCACCCTAGCATTTATGAAACTGACTACTAATCAGAGCCTTGGCCTGGCAGTTGGCTATGTTCAATATTAATATTATTATGTTTTATTAATATATCGACGAATAACTTTTAACTTACTTTTATTTTTGATTTAGTTTAAAAATAATTAAATAGATATTAATTTAGTTTATATATGATTTTTTGACACAATCAAAAACAAAAACAAAATATTTGGGTGCTGCTTTTTAGAGACCCACCAAATGGCATTTATGGGTAGGCCCAATAGTAAGAAACCAATAATCAATTCTCAACTATAAAACAACTATACCCAAAAAAAAATTCACTGACCTTTAACCTCTCCGTTGCAAAGTTGTTAAATGTTTTGAATTGCGCTTGTTTTTTTAAACAGTCTGTTCTTCCTGTGCATTGTCACAGTTTTAATTTACAGCTCTAGCATAATGTGTGCTATTGCTTTCTCGGTTTAACATTTATTTAGTCGCTTTTCCTGTGTGTACCTCCTGGAGGCTGTAATGAAATTTCTCTTGTGGAACAGCGGAACAAGGCTCGTGGCTGTTTGTCACGGATCACTCACACTGAGCTCACACACTTGCCACTGTCCCTTTACTTCAGTCTTCTGCTGACTAGCTTCGCCGTTTGCTTCCTTTGGCTGAACAGCCTGATAGGATTCACAACATCTCCTTCATAGGAGAGCAAATTTACTGTTGTGGTGATCTGTGCATTTCGCACTTGACAGGACTTTTGGTTGGTGAGTGATGAGCCTATCTCTATGATCGTGTGATTTTTCACTTTGGAACAGACAACATTTTTTCACTTGATAAAGCCACACCGCAGGCCTTTGTTGTGATCCATGACCTGATAACCAAAGATGGAATAAGAGATGGAGGGAAAGAGGTTGAGAGGTTTGTGTATGTACAAGGGATGTGCAAAACTTCATATTTTCCAAATCTAAATATTCTAAAGGAAGCCCTGCATAATTATGCTGGGTTCGGGTTCATCGGATCGAGGTCTGGATGCATTTCTTAAAGGGTGTTTACAGAAGATGCGTTCTTGAGTCCAAAAACAGCTGGATGAATCCCCGGTGGAATAGAATAAAATGCAGGGGTCACAAGATCTTAAACTTTTGTTATCGAATACCATTGTGCCCCATTTCTAAAGTATGTGTTAAAAACAAGTACAAGTCAGTGAAATTAAAGCAGATTGAGAGAGAGAGAGAGAAAAAGAGAGAGAAAGAGAGAGAGAGAGAGTTGGTTAAAGAGTGCAACAAAAAGCACAAAATCAGCTGAATGTAAATGTGCCAGATAAGGCTCGCAGAAGAGCTATGGTGTGTGTGTGTGTGTGTGTGTGTGTGTGTGTGTGTGTGTGTGTGTGTATAAATCTACAGCCAAACCCTCTGCTGACTTTGCTTCTCTCAAAGGAAAATTGATTTGGCCAGAGAGAGGTACTTAGATGAGTGGAAAAGAAGAATGACGGAGAGAGAGGGAGAGAGAGAGAGATTGAGAAAGAGAGGAGGTTAGGAAGGCTCTTTGACACACCTTCCTATCCCTTCGCCGCACAAAACTGACCTGCTGTGTACAATCACCATTCACTGCTCTTACAGTGACTGTGACAACCACTGCCACTTTCTTGTGTAATGTCCATTTAATGTATTTTCATTGGAAAAAGTACTTGTTTTTATGACAATTAAAGGGATAGTTTACCCAAATGTAAAAAAATCTGTTGTAATTTACTCATCATCGTGCTGTTCAGAAACCTATTAGTCTTTCTCTCTTCATTGTAATAAAATCTTGCAATGAAAGTGAATGGTGATTGTGACTAGTAAGCTACCTAACATCTCCATTAGTGTTCAACGGAAGAAAGAAAGTCATACGGGGAACAACACAATAGTGATTCAAAGATGCCAAAATATTCCATTTTTTTTAGGTGAAATAACTCTTTAAAGGAATATTTCAGGTTCAGTGCAAGTTAAGCTCAATCGATAGCTTTTGTGTTAAAATGCAGATTACAACAAAAAATATTTGTATATCTTGTTTACTTGAAAGAAAGCAAAAATTGTGGTTACACTAAGGCACTTACAATGGAAGTAATTGGGGCCAATCCATAAACACTAAAATACACTTTGTTGCAAAAGTTTAGCCATAAGATATAAATATTTTGTGTTAACCTGATTTTAGTGTGATAAAACCACATACTTACCTAATCAGTGTAATGTTATATCCAATATTACTCTATAATCACCATGGCATGCAATGCCATACCTGCAATTGAATATATTACACTAAAATCATGTAAAATAGAGATTTGATCGCACGTAAATAATTGTAACACTTAAAATCTTTACATCTTGTGGCTATAATTTTTAAACAGTATGTATTTAAATGTTTATGGACTGGCCCCAGTAATTTCCATTGTAAGTGCCTTACTTCTGCCAATTTAGAACAGGGGACAAGTCAAAAATATTTTCTGTGGTGATCAAAATTGTGCACAAATGAGCTTAACTTGAACCCGGATTTTTCCTTTAAGATAATACAGATTTCAGTGGTGGCCACTGACTGAAGCATATCAGAAATGCTTGATATTGTTCGCTGTAGCTTGGTTAAAAAAGGATATCTCTCTCCTCTTTTAGCTGAATTTATAAATCTGAGCACTTCAGTTTGATTTATGCATGCTCCATTAGAGGCCTTGTTCTGCCAGCACTTACCCTAACGAACAAGAACTTGTCAGGTGAGCTTACCACTCTGTCATCCACTGTTTTATTAGAATGTCAAATCACACTTAGTCCAGCTTGCAAACACACACCCTCTCTCTCGCTCTCTCTCATACACATTACTAATTAAGGCCGCCTGGCCTGTTACAGAAAATCAATGGCATTTTAGCTTTATCTTTCTCTCTTTCTCTATGCTGCAAAAATGAAGGTCAGTCGGTCTCTCCTCTTTCTCAAAAAAGTAAATAGGCGTTTAATAGTTTAAAATGGCTGAGGAGAGTATAGTGTGCCATGATAAAAACTTTTTTTTTTTTTTTTTCAGATTTCACATTTGCAAACCAAAAAAGGATATTCGATTACAGTACTCTACTTTAAATGAGTGGTTCTTAACAGGCAATTCGGGAAACAAAAAATAATTAGGTATGGTGTTTTTCCTGATTGGCCCAAAACATCAAATTTAAGTACATTTTTGTTTACTTGTGTACGATAAACACATTTGGCTGGGTCAGTGTTGGGTCACCACTTGACGTCCAATGTAAAATCTGTCTTCAAACAAAACCTGTTAAAACCCTTGCTTTATGTGACCTCATGATTACAAAACCTTGTTTGTCATCTCACTTGTTCATCTCATATGCACTGATTGCACCATTTTCACACTGGACCATTTGGCCAGGTCTTGCATTGTTTTAGCACAATGGTGGTTCTGATTTATTGATTAAATCCTGAGTGATTCTTTGTCTTGTTTCATTGGCTTATTGAAAGACACAGGAACTGCTCCACTACTACTTGGCATTTAATTGAATTATTCCCTGAAGTACCCTCAATCTCTCCACATCTCTTTAGTCATCTCTCCTACATCAACAATTGGTTTCAGCTGTGATCAGTGAATTTTCCAGAGGTGCTCTGTCTCTAATCTTGTCTGTCTCTTGTCTTGTACTGTTATTTGCACCAACATCCTCTTCCTAAAACTTGAGGTTTTTACCAACTCTTCATCTTGAAAAACGATTTCATATGGTAGCATTCACTCTTAAGTTAAGTGTTGTGTTTGTTCTGTCTCTGCAGTAAGTAACTACAGTCATGTGCTGGAGGGCCAGTCGGACTCAGATGATGAAGATAAGCTTCACATTGTAGAGGAGGAAGGGAGTCTCCTGGATGGGGCTGACTGTGACAGCGTGACCCTTGATGACGACCCTAACGGGGCTGCTGACCCAGATGGCAGATGGGATGATGGTAAACCCCACCCATTGTGATGTCACTGATTCCCAAAGATACATAATCGAACTGTAACACCTATCAAATTTCAATTTAAGGTTCTGATATTAGCAAGTTTTCTAACTGGTTGCTACATTGCTTGAAACGCGAGGATTGAAATTCTTATTATTCTTTTTCTCAAGCTTTTCTACAGTTAATTCTTGCTTAACGTAGAGACTCCCATTCAAACTTTTGCTTTGTTTTCAGCGTGCTATCTATTTTTGATTTTATAAACTTTCGTTTTTTTAAAGCTGCATTACGGTAGATTTTTTGGGATAAAATTTTACTAAATGCATTATTGATTGAGTACAAACATAATCTGTTAACTGTTTGGCAAAGTTCTTTACTTGCTATAATGCTTGGATATGTTGTTTGGTAGGGTTGTTGAAGCTTATATTGCTTGTCATGCTCATATGAATCTAACAATATTCATGTGATAACAGATCACGATGTATCTACTTTGTCCGGTGAAGTTACTTGTAACATGTTTACATGTTTATTCATGACTTCTGAGTATTTTATAACATTGCTGTAGTTTTCAGGTTCCCTAAGAGCGTGTGCTGCTGTTTACTCATTTCGTTTGCCCCAGTTGCAGAAATGCACAAGCTAACACTTATTGTCCTTTTAGCATATTGTCTGTTTACAAGTCACTATAGGTACAAGTTACTACAAGCTGGTTTCCCATGAAATTTATAATTATCTCAAGTTGTTTAAATTGTACCGATTTCACAGCAGTGATATACATATTATTTGTTAATATGTTAATACAGTTAGTGTGTAACCATCTATCTATTATAAATTTACTGCTAAAGAAATGATTAATTAAACTTATTATTGTAATTTTTTGCATTTTTCTGCATATTATTTTCATGTTTAATAAAGTATATTTCATCCCCATCATTATTAAATTCTCGTTTTATGAATAAATTAATAAATTAACATTAAATTTATTTAGTGCTTTTCTGACACTACACTCAAAGCGCTTCACGTATTGAACAGAGGACTCTCCTCAAACACCATTAGTGTGCAGCATCCACCTGGATGATGTGACGGCAGCCATATTGTGCCAGTACACTCACCACATCAACACATCACACACCAGCTATTGGTGGAGAGGAGAGAGTAGAGTGATACAGCCAGTTGAAGAATGGGGATTATTAGGAGGCCATGATTGATAAGGGCCAAAAGGGGAATTTGGCCAGGACACCAGGGCTACACCCCTAATCTTTACGAGAATTGCCCTGAGATTTTTAATGACCACAGAGTTTCAGGACCTCAGTTTAACATCTCATCCAAAGGATGGTACAGCATCCCCATCATTATACTGATTAGGACCCACACAGACCACATGCTTGCCTTACTAACAACTGTTCCAGCAGCAAACTTAGTTTTCCCCAGCAGGTCTCCCATCCAGGTACTGACCAGATCAACCGTGTTTAGCTGCACTGGGCAATCAGTCTAAAGCTACAGGGTGATATGGCTGCTGGCTTTATATTTTTAGTTGAAAGTGTTATTGTGTGCAGTACATATACATACTATTGCAGTATTTATGTTTTCTTTTTTTTTCTCCCCAATTTGGAATGCCCAATTCCAAATGCGCTCTAATTCCTCATGGTGGTATAGTGACTTGCCTCAATCTGAGTGTGACGGAAGACGAATCTCAGTTGTCTCCGCATCTGAGACCGTCAATCCAGGCATCTTATTACATTGCTTGTTGAGTGCATTACTGCGGAGACATAGCATATGTGGAGGATTCACGCTATTCTCCGGGGCATCCACGCCCCACCGAGTGCGAACCCCATTATAGCAACCACAAGGAAGTTACCCCATGTGACTCTACCTTCCCTAGCAAGACCTGGCTGGAGTCATTAAGCACGCCCTGGATTCGAACTCGTCACTCCAGGGGTGGTAGTCGGCATCTTTATTTGCTGAGCTACCCAGGCCGCGTACTATTGTAGTATTACGATTCTACTTGCATTAACAACTGAGGCTGTACAATATAATATAAAATAATAAAGTCTTCCATTGAACTTGTATCAGCCATATCACAAGTTTCACCTCTTAAATTAATAAGTGTAGTACAATACAAACATTAGTGCATAAAATTCTAGAATAATCATATTCAAATATACTGCTAACTGGTGGTGGTTAAGGTGAGTTCCCTGTTCTCAATGAAAAAGCTTTGAGTGTAGTGTCATAATGGGCTAGAAGTGTAAAATAAATTTATTCATTTATTCAAAATATGTAAATACAAGTGTGTGGCAGGGCGGAGGGCGGGGCCAGGTCGTGATCCTACACACCCGGTCCCGTATGAGGCTAATTATGCCTCCGTGAGGGATAAAGGTCGACTGCAGGGGATTGTGCGGGAGAGAGAGAGATCGTTTATGGACATGTCCGTCATGTGTGTGTTTATGTTTTCTTTTAAGTTTATCATTAAACCATTATTTATATCATTAAGCCGGTACTCACCTCCTCTTTCCATTGATCCCTTTACAAAGTGTTGTTTATCTTTATCAAAGCAAGGAATATTTCAGTTTGAAATGTTTAATCGTCTAAAATTATATCAACTGGAAAATAGAACAGATGGCTCTGAATATATCCCAGTCATGATCACACACAGACGATATCCAGGTAAGCACAAATCATGAGATTCATCCGTGCAGAAGATCAGTGCCGAAACAACTTTGCAACTAAGTTTTAACAACAGATGTCGCTAAAAAGCACAAAGTTCCATGGTGCGTTTTTAAGGAATTTTTTGAAGTATGTTGAAGTGGCTTACATTGGCTTACACTGACACCTATTGGCCTGGATGCTGCATCATTCAAACACTGTAGTTTTTAGTTACCAATGACATAGAAATTCACTATACACAGTAAACCAGGGTTAATTTAATCCATGAATGAAAGTGTCCATTAACAGGGCAGTTACTGAGATGAAGCAAGTAGTATTCAGCTGGTCATGTGATGCTAACATGGCTGCCCCCTTAAGGGCACCCCTGCTCGATGTAGAATAAAAGAGCTTTTATAAGGATACAAATATGACTTAACTCTTCATTTCTCATGAGTGGTCATGATTATATACATATGTTTAAAAGGTACAATTTGTTTCTATAGAATTAAAAACATTAAAAGAGGAAAAAAATTAGAGTTTGCCTTTAAGATTAAAGTTTTAAAAACGGATGTGTTTGGTGAATGCCAACTGCTTGTGATGATGTCTTTGTAATGTAATTGTAATTTACATACTGAATTGTGATCAAATCAGGTTTATTAATGGAAAAAGTGAACCATAATTAGTGAATCTCAATCAATTTCTTTAAGATTGAATGTAGCTTCAAACAATCATCAAAAATTAAAAACTATTCCATTTCTGCCTTGCAAGTACAGGTATTTCCTTCACGAATTGTGAACCTAGTTTTTATTGAGATGATAAATTTTTGGTTCTATGTGGGTAATGAATGCTTTGGGATACAGAGTTATTTTGCTTTCAATGAAGGTATTTCTGCAGTGTTCTTGGGATAATATGCATTGCCTGCAGTGTGAGGATTGTTTATGTAGGAATAGGTGAACATACAGTCTGTTGTGTGTGAGCTGCCAGGGTGCTATTGTGCATTAAGGTTAGTGTTGCGGGACGTAGACATCATGGCAGGTAATATACCGCCAATATAACCACGGCAACTGCTGGCGCAGCAGCCCCTTATTCTCTTGGTCATTCAGTTTTCTCATTCGCTAGACTTTCCTCTCTTTCACGCTATGTTGTATTTTCAAGTTCACCCCTGAAATTCATAGGCCTCTCTCATTTTAATTTTTATCAGTATTCATTCATTCCTCTCTCCTTGTTTCTCTGTCAGTTCTCTGCAGGACAGAGGTTCAGTGAAGAAGAAAGTCATTGTTTTTGGCAGAGTTTTTCAAACATTAAACACTTCACAGAAACCCAAGTTATGAGAGAGGGACTACACACAAACGCTCTCTCTCTCTCACACACACACACACACACACACACACACACACACCCTTCTTTCTTACATCCATTCCACCTTCATCTCTTTGTAGTCTTTCTTTGTCCGCTTGTTGTTTCTTTGTTGTAGAGGTTTAAATGAATTATTGTTGTAAGGCTCTGAGGCATTCCCAGAATTATTTGTGTCTTCTCTCTTTTAACATGTTTCAGCATAGGATCCAAGCACCTGTTGCACCTTCAACAATTCAAAAGCTTTTCTCCTTCCCATTTCTTCTCTGTTTCTTAGCCTGTTTCCGTCTCCATTGCCAAAGGCTCAGATTAGCACTTGCAGTATGAGGCCCAGATATATTATCCATTAGGAGGTGTGTCACATAGAGAAATTGGCCTGTCGGGATGTAATGTGCATTGTTCTCTGTTCTCACATGTCGTATTTGAGTTATATACACTTCTGTGCCTAAGCTACCCATCATTCATAGCGTTCAGAGCTGTAAAGCAGCCACTAGCTATAACGGTTTAACACTATCAGTCTCGATCTCACTCTTGATTCAGGCTACCCCAGCATGTTAAGAAAAATTCTATAAAAAACTAAAGATTTAAAAAACTAAAAATGTTAATTATATGGTTATGATAAATCATTTTCGTGTAATACTATTTTATACTATACAAGTACACAGAAGAGACAGACATTCCTGAAACTACTGATATATTACACAGATGTTTTTGATCTTATTATAAAATATAACATATAAACCTTAATGGATCTTATGCTACCTATAAAAAAAATAGCCTACACATATAAAAAAAATATTTTAAGATTTATGCATATAAATTGCATATAGAATTAAGTAATCTTTAAAAATTTCATAAAAAAATATTGAAAGTTATATTTTTATATATATATATATATATATATATATATATATATATATATTATTATTTTTTTATTTTTTTTTATTATTATTACAGAATTAAATTTGATGGAATTTAGTTATAAATCTTAAAGATTGGCTAAAATATGTTTTTTTGAGTGTATAGGCTTTCCTGCTGTTTCCGGACAGATGTTGTAGCTATTGTTGTGTGTAAATCTAAACAATATGAAATATCTACACCTTTATTGGACTTTTCGAACATTATGTGAAAATAAAAACATAGTTTGACTGTCTTCATGCAACACGCAAACTCAATTCCTGAAGCAACCATGTAATTGTGTGCAGCTTCTATGACACTTTCGGCTCATGTGTCGACTCGTGTGCTATTTGGGACTTGAAATTGGTCCTTTGCATCGCTTTCACAAGTGCAATGCTCTATCAGTTTGATTGTGAATGAACAAGGTTGAAAATGTAGTTGGTTATGTAATACAAACTTTTAAATATATTGCCTCACAAGTCATGCACTAGAGTTAAAATGTTTCGTTGTCATAAGATAGCATTGTGTGGGACAGAGCGATAATGAACTGATATAGCCATATATTTTGGTTGACTGCTTTAGAGCAAAGCTTCTTAGTGGCTTTTAGTTTGTCAAGCTATATAGTTAGTTAGCCCGGTTGGTCATATTCTGTTCCCCCTTTCTCTTCACTTTCCTCTCAATTTTCCACTGTCATATCTAAAAAAGGCTATATTCCTTGCTTTTGTTGTGGATTTAGTCCGGAATTGAGTACAGAGTGAAACAATCACATGTGGGGGACACAATCACCTTTTTGTCAAATGTTTAGGGGTTGGGGGTGGGGGACATAGACACCACATTCCCTAAGGTTGCTGCGTCTTTGCATACATCCTTCATGACCTTCCCTTTTTCTTTATTTCTTACTTTTTTATCTTGACAGCATTCTCTGTTTTAGAGTACCAGCTTGTTCACAGACAGACTGACTCTCTGTGGTCTCTCTGTCTGTGTTTGTTTTAAAGCTGCAATTCTTGTACGCCCCTCTACCTCACCCTCCACTTTCCCTCTGTCTCCTTCCCATAATTTTTCTGTGATTCATTCTTCATGATCAGATGACTGGCCTCTTGCTCAATGTCAAATCATATTTTGTGAGATGAAAATGGGTCTCTCTCAGTCATTTATGGGGTAAATACTCCGTAAACCAATACATTATTACCGAGGCACGGAAAGCGATGCTGCTTTTAAAATTCAATATGTCATGCCATTCTGTTTCTCTGTAATTTAACCACACGTTTCTTGAACAGGCATTAGGAGTTAGCCATTTACGTAATGCGGTGAGCACAGGCACCTAGCATAATGGAACAAGGAACACGGTGGATGGTCTTACCTAATATTTTTACTGTTGTAGAAGATTACATTCTGTATTTGACTCATAGGTTTTAAAGTGCATAAGCATATGGTGATGGAGTAATTGGTCACTGGGGAAGGTGGTGTAAGTGCCTGAGTCATAATGGAAATCCCAACAGAACTATAATCAGGAAAAGTGAAGCATTGCATTCTGGGAAACGTAGTGCTGGAGGAGGTCTTACTTGAGATTTATACAGTAATGCTGCAAAAAAGATGAGCAGAAAGTTTTTGGACCACATTCAGATGCGTTGTAAATGTAGCAAGAATATTTCCTGTTATTGGGATTAAAAATGGACAGTGCAATTTTCATTTTTCTTTCTTTCTTTACAAATATCTTCAGTTGCTCTAGTTAATTAACCCAAGTTAAAAGAAATTTCAATAAGATGAATTGCTGTCTGAGCTTTTTATCTATGTGAAATAATTCTAGCATGCAAACTAGTGTCATCCTTAAATCAAATTAAGCCCATCACCGAACACTCATGCACTTTATCTGACCTTCAACCTAAATGTGTGTTTAAGATGGTCAGGATGTCATACATAATCTGTCAAATGTGAATGTATGTATGTGTGTTTCATCAGTGATCTTACCAACCACACTTACTTATTTCTTTCTTTTCAAAGAAGGTTTTGATTTGTTGTACAATCACAAGATAATCTCTGCCTGCCTCTATGAACAGTTTATTGTAAGACCTGAGGGGATTTTGTCCCTCATAGGAAGATGTCATAGGACTTTAATAATGTGGTGTAATAAAGTGTTGAGTCCAGATTGCAAGAATTTCTTGGAAACACAGAGCTGTTGAGAGTGTAGTGTGAAAGATCACAAGAGAATGTAGAGATTTTCTTAGTCCTCAATTGTCCAACCTCGCTAACATTCACATCGCTCTATCTCTGGTCCGCTTATGCGATTGTAATGGCTACAGTTGTGCTGTGATGTCATGACAACACTGTGATGCAATGGGTGTATAGTACTGGGTAAGCTTGGAGCAAGAGTTATGTTATTCATCTGTTCCTTCACAAGCAGAACATCTCACACCCAGATTTCAGCAGAATTTAAACCTCATTTGCACTTTTGAGAGAGAACATTTGCCATTGAAATCGATGGCGATCAAGATAGCATTCATGGTTTTTCTATCCGCAAGTGCCAAGAATGAAGTTTAAATGAATATGCAAATGAAAGGGGGAAGGCAAAGGGGGATGTTTTCCAGGGTCCTGTAATAAGGGAGGGCCCACTAAACAAATTTTTACACTGCCAAATGCATAAGTGGGGGGCAATCCATGAATAATATTTTTTTTAGCAATGGTGCTGTATAGATCCAATGTGGTTCTGATGTGATATTTGTGCTTCTTTGCAATGTGAACCTCATCAACAACATTATTGTCAAAAACGTTCATTGACAAAGGGTGTTTTGATTCCGTCAAGACAAAATCTTGAAATATCCACAACATAAACTGAATATTACAACTTACATCTGCAATGCCAATAAAGCGAATAAACAGGTGAACTTGAACTGTTACACACTAGTCAGAATACGTAACTTGTGTTGTGAATATGCTGTTTCCACATGTAATGAACCATCCGAAACGGTCTGAAACACGGGAAATTGAGACCAGTCTCTAAAGCAAAGAATTCACAATACAGTAACTACTAAATGTAGCTAATACGTCAGTATATTCATTTTCTACTATTATTTCAGAAGCTCAGTTTTTCAGGACAGTTTTAACATGTTCATGAATCTTTAAAATGTTTGATGTTTAAATTATTAAGTGTTTAAACATTTAAAATATATTTGGTTATGGTGTGGTCTGTCACAGTTTGACATTTATTTTGTCATTTTGTGCATTAATGTTAGTTAAGATGTTATATTCATCAACAAAATTGAAATGGATTAAATTAGTAAATATAACATTACAGAATGTTTCTATACCATGGTGAGAAAACCATACATATCAGACAAATATAGTGTCACTGTATGGAGTGCACATCCCTTTTGGAGACATCACTGCTGGAGTGAAGTGTACTACAGGGAGATGCAGAGAAAGAGAGAGAGGACAGGCAAAAAATACTGACACACACAAATAAATTGTCTTCATTTAGTTTTTTCCCCCCACATATTGCTGCATCTCCTAAATCGTTCCGACACACAAATGGGCAGATGTCCTCAGGTGTTTCCGAATGTTGTTTTGACTCGCTAGCGAATGTCATTAGTTGTAATTGCTGACATTGCGGACTCATTTTGAGTGTACGCATGAGAGAGCGCATAGCTAAGGCACAGAACGGCATGCTGCCCGAGGGCTCAGTTTTTCCCGAAGCCTTCACTTGTTCATTTGCAACCGTTAGTTGAGCCAATCTTTCGTTTGTGTGCAAAAGAGAATGAGAGTACATTTTTCAAATTAAAGAAGCTCATTTAATCGGGAGGTTGAGCTTAGATTGTGCATTAAGCCCAAAATTTAATTAGCAGCTCTGGAAACATTTCTTTTTTATTTGCATTTAATAGGTAAATGTGCAATCGAGGACTGATATGTATTTTTGTGGGTGTACGTACGTGAAGCTCTGTGTATCTAAAGCTTGTATGCTCTCAAACCCCAGTGAGTATTTAGTTAATGTACTGTTGAATAGTAATTCACCACACTTTTTATTCCTGTAATTCTTTCAGATGTTATTTGCTCTGTTTCAAATTGCTCATCCTTCTTATTTTTATGGTGCATTGGGCCCATGTCCTGCAACTGTTTACACTGCAAGCGATGCAACATAACAAAACCAAAATGACATGTTGTAGACAGCTTTGTTGATAATAGACTGACAAGTGGCAGAGGATTGTTTAACTCTATGTAAAAACTGTACTGCAATGCACTGAGAATGAGTCCTGCATTTAACTAATGTTTTAGTAAAAGAAAATTGTGCACAGATGCATTATTCAGATGTAATGCCACGTGTTAACCGTGATGGAGCTATGCGTTCAAATGTGGATCAAATGTAGATTGAATGGTTTCATCTGAAATAAACAGTGGGCTATCGTTGCCATTAAAGCGTTATTGACAGAAGACATACAGTGTATGTACACCAATCATGAGCATGTAACTTGTAATTTACAGCATCATAAACATTTTAATAACACAAATTGCAAATGCAGTTACAATGCTGAAATAAGCACACATTATTTTTAACAGAAATTAACTTAGATTAATTCATCCATATAGGTATTTACACCATGTAAACTGAAGAAATGTAAAACTGGTGGAATGCAAAATAAATGCACATCATTCTAATATTATTATAAATTGAGTATGAACAGTGAATTTAGGATAGGTCTACTTTTGATGCATCACTTGCTGTAGTTTAGATCCTGTTAGCAATTCAGTCTAATTGTTTGTGTTTTTTGTGTGTGTTGCAGTGAAAGACGAGTGCATGTCAGATGAGGATGAGAGGAGCAGAGATGCTTTGGTTGAGGAGATGCTCCAACAAGGAGACACGGCCGTCATCTTCCCAGAGGCACCAGACGATGAACCACGACAAGGCACACCAGAGACAAGTGGACATGATGAAAATGGTACATAAACACAGAAATACTTCCTTTACACATGAAAAGTTTTGAAAATGTATTTGTTTCCTTTTTTTTTTTTTCATAGATTTTTTGATTAACAATAATAAAACAACCCACTATCCAGGTGTAACTCATAAAACAACCCTATATCCACTTATATTAAACTTCTATTTCTTTCACACCTGCAACACCTGAGCAAATCTCTCATACCTGAGCTACTTTCTCATGTCCCTGTTGCTGTGTTTGAAAACTTTTCACCTGACTGGAGGGAGAGGGTTAATACATTACCTGTTAACAGGTAATATGTTACCTGTGTGAGAGTTGGACTGGAACTCATCCAGGTGTCTCCTGTTCTCCATTTTAACCATAAAGGAACTGAAAATACATTTGAAAATTTAAATAAAAGTTCAAATCTGTCATTTTTAAATATTGACATTTGTTATCAGAAATATTCTGACAATTTTATACCATGATTTGTATGCTCAGTAGTGGTGTTGTAATTAAAACTAATAATGTATTTATGAACGGCACCGCATGAGTTTAAACCATTTAATCCCATATTTTTCCCAGCTGAGTGGACACATGTATTTTACTCCTTGGATACCCCAATGAAAGAAACTGTATGTCTTTTCTAAACAATGTTGAAAAAAGTTAGTGAAAGTATGATATTCATACTTGGTAACAATTGTAACCAGTGGGGAAATACAGAGTAAGTGTGATAGTCATTTTGCTCAGTTGCTCAATAGGACCCAATAGAAAATTGAAAATAATAAAAGTAACATTTTAATATACTATATATATTTGTTTTAATATCAAGCAATTGTGGGGGGAAAGGGAATGACAAACCAAGAATAACTGCATAATTAGTTTTACTTTAATTTATTGTAATAATAATTTTTAAATCTGCAAGTTTATAATGGGAGTCAATGAGTCGCCTGTTCAAGAATGGGTCTCTGTATTTTCCCACCGGTCACAATTGTGACCAGTTACATGTTTACTTATCCTATGAGCATGATTTATATGAAGCAGAACAATCTTACTATTAAGTCAATAATAGACCCTTTAAACATTATATAGTATACAAAATACAGTAGTTGTAAGTGTATCATGACAGGTTTTATTTGCTTCCTTTTATGGAGTTTTGGCACAGACATAATCTTTAAAGGAACACAGTGGAATTAAATGGCTTTTGTCATGTGACTATTTGCACCACTCATGTAATTTTTTTTTTTTACATGAAATCAAGATAGTTTGCACTGTCATTTACAATTGACAACTCTTTGTAAAATAAATCAGCTCTTTTTAGAGCCTTCAAAACAAAATTTCGGTCACAATTGTAATGGTGGGATTAAATGGGTTAATGTCCCAGGGTGCTCTATATTAAAGTGACAGGAATGTCTCAGTGATAGTGCCTTTATTATCCTGCTGTCAGATCTTCTCAAGGGTTGTTATTCCATTTCCCTTTTTATTTCAAAGGCTTCAGTATTATTTTCTTTTTTTGAGGCATAATTTGTTCATCCATGTAATTATTTCCCTTGTTGCTGTGGTACTCTTTTTGATTACCCAGCTTCCATTTCTTTTCTTTTCATTTTGGCTGCTGTTCTTCCTCGCTTCTTGCTGGAGATCTCTCAGAATGGAAGCTGTCATTTGCACACATTAAAGACCTCAACTAACCCACATATTCTTCTTCATCAGTGCATTGATAACAGACAAATATTTACTTAGATATCTAGATGAGGACATGCCATAGACAGAGGGAGGTTTTGGGTTCACTTAGTACATATGTTTACCTGAATGCCACACATATACGTTTAACTTTGTAAATTCAATTCTCACATTTTAAAATAATGTACTCCTTTTACGTAGTATCCCTGTATTGCTGATTGACTGCTAAATTTTCTCATCATGTATCAAAAAGAGGGAGTGATAGGACACAGACACACACACACACACACTCTTCCTCCCTGTACTCATTTTTAATACGCTCCCCACTTGTGTGTCTCTCTCTCTCTCTCTCTCTCTCTCTCTCTCTCTCTCTCTCTCCCTCTCTCTCTCTCAGGCACACCGGATTCGTTTTCTCAGCTCCTTACCTGTCCGTATTGCTCTCGTGGCTACAAGCGTTACACCTCACTGAAGGAGCACATTAAATACAGACACGAGAAGAGTGAGGACAACTTCAGCTGCTCGCTCTGCAGCTACACCTTTGCCTACCGTACACAGCTGGACAGACACATGACTGCACACAAAGCCGGCCGAGAACAAGTAATCTGTCCTTAAGAAGTAATCCATTGAAAATGTTTGTGGAATTCATTCTTAGTTGGTATTTGTTTTCATCAGTTTAGCAACAAGTGTTAAAAATGGTTCCAGAGGCCAATTGGACAAATTTTTAGGAAAAGAGAAAAAAATAAAAAAGGAGTACTTCTGTATTTTCATGAAAACCATAAATTGAAAAACAGACTCAATACTACTGGATTTAACAAGTGAAAAATGAATTCACTAGTGTTTTAGAGGCTTGACCTGTTGTTTCTAAGAGCGCTACAATATTGGAAATTACAGTAATGCTGACATTAAAGCGTGTCTTTGTCACTTTTTTCATAAACAGGGATATTGTTATATTTACATTTGAGGAGTTTGTGCACCTACAGATACTTTAACAGCGGTATAAGTCACCCGAGTATAACAGACATTCCTTCTCACTTTCTTTAGCGGCATGTTACTCAGTCAGGTGGAGGAGGGAATCGAAAGTTTAAATGCACTGAATGTGGCAAAGCCTTCAAATACAAACACCACCTGAAAGAACACCTGCGCATCCACAGTGGTGAGGACAGCCTCCAGTTTGCTAGAGTAGTGCATGTTATTGTTGTATGTGTGTGTTTGCAAGCATGTAATGCAAACACACACTGTATGTGTGTATGTATTTGTGCACATTTTGTTCAAATTTGTAGGTCATTCAAGTACTTCAAAATACTTATCAAAGGTTTGCAAAGAGAGTTTCTAGATTGACCTTTAAACATTGTACACAGTGTTTTTGTTGGATTTACGGTTTGATTTATTTATTTGTTTTGAGGAAAATCAGCAAATATGTGAAGTATCTTTTTAATTAGATATTTTTCAACCATGCTTTTGATCACAAATCTACCACATACAGCTTTTACTGTATCATTACACTAAAAGCAAATTGAAGACCTTGTAATTGCCAAAAATTGTCTATTGTTTATGGTCTTATAATTTCTGAATGGCATTTGTTCTGTAGGAGAAAAGCCTTATGAATGCTCCAACTGCAAGAAGCGTTTCTCTCATTCGGGCTCCTACAGTTCCCACATCAGCAGTAAGAAGTGCATCGGCCTCATCGCTGTAAACGGGCGGCCACGACCCTCTCCCACCACTGGGGCTGCCAAGACCCCTCAGTGCTCCTCCCCATCCCTGCCAACCTCTTCTCCTACAGCACGAGCCCAAGTCAGAGACAAACTGGACAACAGCAAACCCCTTCAGGAGCAGCTTCCCATGACACAGATCAAGTCTGAGCCACTGGAATATGAGTACAAGCCTGTGGTGGTGGCCCCCTCTACTAGAGGGTTAAATGGCATGTTCCAGGGTGGAGCTGCAGCCCCCCTACAGGGTGCTGTACAGGCTGTTGTGCTCCCAACAGTGGGACTGGTCTCCCCAATCAGCATCAACTTGGGGGACCTGCAGAACATGCTGAAGGTGGCAGTGGATGGGAACGTCATCAGGCAGGTGCTTGAAGGCACACAGATCAAGGGGCAGCAAGGAGGGACAGGAATTGTTGGAGCAGGAGGGGTGGTCATTGCCCAGACACCCCAGCAAGTCATCCAGGCCATTAGTCTTCCCATCTTGGATGAGGATGGCAATGCCAAGATCATCATCAACTACAGCCTAGACCCTTCACAGGGCCAAGCAGTCCTGCAGAGTCCAAAGAAGGAGACGTTTGGGCCAAACACAGAGGTCTGCAAAGGTCAGAAGCTGCCAGAGGACCTGACTTTCAAGATAAATAGGGACAAAACTACCATGATTGTGGATGAGAAGATAATGCTACACAATGACCCAACACATAAGCACTGTGGTAAAGATGGACATAGGGTAAATGGGAAAAATCTTGAGGCAAAGATGGATTTGGAAGGACTGTGTCCTGGTAAGCCTCCACTAAAGAACCTTCTCTCTTTGCTTAAGGCTTACTTTGCCTTAAATAATGAGCCAACCAAGGAGGAGCTGGCAAAGATATCAGAATCCGTCAGTCTTCCAGCAGAGGTGGTGAAGAAGTGGTTCGAGAAGATGCAGTTGGGACAGATATCTGTAGATCCCTCTTCGCCCTTGCCTGAAGATGAGCAGACCAATCCTGGTGATCTGGATGGGACTAATGGGGATGGAATACCCAGACTGGAGCCGGATGAGCAAATGAACTCAGAGGAGCAAGGGCAGAGGAAAAGCTGTAGCCCAGCAGAGGGCATTCCAGCTGGGATGAATGGGATTGAGAGTGCCCCTACATCCCCTTCACCACTAAACCTGTCCCACGATGGTCCTGTCCCATCCAGGACTGCTGAGGAAGGTGAGGGCCCCCTCGATCTATCTCTACCAAAATCCGCTACTGCAGCTGCTGTAGCTAGCGGTAATGCTAACACTGTTTACTCGGCTCAAGAGGAGCCACTGAATTTGACTTGCACAAAAAAGGAACTGCTCAGCAATGCAAGCACCAATGCTACCATATTTGCCAGCCAACCAAGTGCCAATCCCATAAACATCATGACCACTCAACTGCCCACGCTAGTGGCAATCACTGAGCAGGGACAAGGGCAATGTCTACGTGCACTTACCACCACTAAACAGACAATCCTGATCCCACAGTTGGCCTATAGTTACACCACTACATCCTCCAGCCCAGTAGGAGTCGACACACCACAGAAGAACATACTGCAGGTCAATGGTATCAAGGTGAGGTCAGCACTTTTCACTCACTGGATGTTAGCTTGAGAGTCCACAGTATTAACTCTCATATGACAAAGCTCTAGACCAGTGTTTCCAAAGCTTTTTTTCTGCCATGGCAGAAAAACCAATTAAACCAATCCCATGGCACACCTATATCCCACTGTCCCACACAACCATCGTTGATTTCCTTTTCAAGAACTTCTATGTTTTCTGTACATTTTATTTGCATGTTTACTTGTAATGTTTGAAATTTGAAATGCAAAAAATGCAAGTCATGCAGTACGGTGTATAATGAGATCACAGGTGGCAAGAGTGCTAATTGGGTAATGAATAAATCAACAAATTTGCATCTTTTCTTATTTTTAGATTTGTTCTTGCAATGCCACAGCAAATAATTTTTATTCATCAATTTATTTACATGGCTCCAGACTAACATTTAAGAGTGGTAGCACTGGTATTAAATTCTACAAATGGTCGCACCAGCACTTGAGTTGGTCCAAATGAAAGAAAATTTGTTTTCTTTTACAGTTTCTTTCTTTTTATCAGGATCTTGATGATTAAAATACAGTCATCTGAAGACAAACAAAGCCTTTTTCTACAATCAGAGGGCATAAGAAAAGATTTTACACAGAAGAAAAATTCCATTGCATCCATAGTTTTAACTGTGGCATTTGCAATAAGATCAAAGTAATTAAAAGTAAAACCATAATTAGCAGTAACCATAAAACAAAGTATGGCTTTTTTCATAAGAAAAACACATCCAGAAATTAAATTGTATTCTCTCACTATTATATTGATATAAGTTCATTATGGGCTTTCATAGAGGTTTTAAACAAATAATCAATTTTGAATACGTGACCCAGCCCCTGCTTCTCGTAGCTCTGTTTATGAAGATCTGCGCGGCTGAGCGCTCGAGACCGGTCCGCATGTAAATGGACGTCTCTGCACTGATCTATCCATTGAGCAGTGCTGAATGATCTGGGTAAAGCTGTTTCCTTTCACGTTTGAAACATTTGCGGTTTGACATTTCTCATATGGAACAAAAAACGACAGAGGACATCAGAGAGTCAGCCAACTTTGTAGTTGCACCAATGCAACCTCTTGCAAAGTTTAATCGCTCTGTTAGGAAAAATGTTTGAAAAATTAGTCTCAGTCCGGAGCCCTGATTTATTTTGTGGTATCTGATAACCTGACACACCTGACAATCTGTCATTACACACTAGTGTGCCATGGCACAGTGGTTGGGAAACACTGCTCTAGACTCCCTCAAAAAGACGTTTTTTAGACAGTGGCCTCAAAAACTATTCAAAAACTTAAATCACAATTACAATTATTCAAATGTATGAATGTCAATGCAAAATATCAAACTGAGCAGCATCTCCAAACAAATGATGTTAGATATTTTCTCAGACCTAGCTGTACATTTAACTAACTGGTTACAGGGTAATTTTCTTTTTATTAATGTTTGAAGTCAGTTCCCCTCAAGTTCACACAAATTTTAAACAGTAGATTTATGATTGAAATTTTATTTTGCTTGAAATGTGTGCTTTTGCCATCTTTAAATGCCATTTGGTTTGATATTTTGTTATTTAGTGCAATGCATAGATACATTTTTATTTGTGTTTTAAGTATCCAAATGTTTATTGGGACCACTGTATATTGTCAAGTTTTTATTCTTTGGCTTATGGCTGCAAGATTATGACCAAATTCATATTTGTCGATTATTTTCTTTGATAATGCAATTGCTATTCATTTCGATTTATAGAATGAATTACATTAAAATATTGTTTTTGGGTGCATCAACTGCATGCCATATTTTTTATGTAGGCAACACATCCAAAAAAAAGTGTTTCTGAATTACTTTATAACTGTTCTATCAGTTTGTAACAATGCACAACTGCTGCAAAAACACGTTAAATAGAAAAACTTGTCGCAACATAAGTAGACCTTCATGGACTGCTATAATTGATACTTTTCACAAATAGTTAATAATAGCAGCTGTAAATGTAATCTCAATTATTTATTAGATTAATTGTGCATCCCTACTTTGGCTAGATTTGAAACCTAAAACTATACCTTTTATTATAATAATTTAAATACAATGATCTGTTTTCTTTTTCTCTCTTTATGCATGGCTAAATGTAGGAGGAGAAACATGAGATGGGGTCAGAGGTCAACTCAGCATTGGAAGAACAGACAGACTCAGACTCGGGGCCAACCAGGAAGAAAATGAAAAGGATGGAGAGTGGTCTTTATGCCTGTGACCTATGTGACAAAATCTTCCAGAAGAGCAGCTCGCTGCTCCGCCATAAATATGAACATACAGGTGGGACACTCAGTGCCAAAACAAAAATTACAAATTCACTCATGCAATCACACTGAAAAAATAGCCATGTACTGTAGAAAGTAGCTAGTAATTAATGGGATAGTTCACCCAAAAATTTAAATTCTGTCATCATTTAAAGGCCCTCATGTGTTCCATAAGTGGAACACAAAAGGAGATGTTAGGCACAATGACAGCCTAAACATTCACTTTTATTGCATATTAATGCCATATATGTAAAGGAA
The DNA here is from genome assembly GCF_025860055.1 of Xyrauchen texanus. NCBI lineage: Eukaryota > Metazoa > Chordata > Actinopteri > Cypriniformes > Catostomidae > Xyrauchen > Xyrauchen texanus. Next base: position 14,687,869 of record NC_068315.1, read on the forward strand.
ACGAATAGTGACCTAAGCTAATGTTCTGATCAACATCTTTTGTATACCATGGAAGAAAGTTGTACGAGTTTGGAACAACATGAAGTAAATAATGAGAGAATTTTCATTTTTTAGTGCACTATTCCTATTAAGCTTGGCTTTTCGATGTTCGCTTATCAGTAAGCTGCCGGGCATTCACAGGAATATTATTTAAAGTGATATTGAAGGGGAATTTATGACAGTATGCAGTGTTGCAGCAATTGTAACTATTATATAAGAAGTAGAACAGAATTTTAAGTTCCAACCACTTTAAATTACACGTGCTGGAGGGTGCGGCATGTTATTTTCCCTTATCTACTAGCCAAATACATTACCTTCTCACACTGATCCCAAGCTGTTGCATCAGTTCTCTGTTAGTAATTTACACTCCACCCCCTTCTTCTGCTCTAAAAACATGATAAGTTAGCAAAGCCAAGAACAGGTCACCTGCACTGTTAAGATACCTGGCCAAAAACAAGCAGCCCTCATCCAAATGACATCACTGTGCCTTGTGCAACCACAAGTTTCACTGTCTTTTCTCTTTCCCTCTTGATGCCTCTCTCTTTTTCTTCCGATGCCTCAGATTTTAAACTGTGCTTCCAGCCCTTAGTGGAACTGGCCTGTCTTGTGCACCACAGCTTGTTTTGATTCACTGTTTGGTCTTATTGTCCATGGATACATAACAACATGTAATGTAATTCTTAACGCTTTAAAGATTCATGAGTGATGGCTGGGTGTGGGAGGATTTTCTAGGACTGCATGTGGAGATTACAAGAATGTTTTTTTGACTGAGAAGTTGAGCTGTGTGACCATTCTTTTGGGGCATAGGCCTTAGTCAGTGTGTACACCATATTTAATTTGACACGGACAAAAATAAGGCTTTAAGGGATGGTTATGCAGTCCATTTAAAATGTCCAACAGTTCCGTAAATGTTAACAGTTCTTGTTAATTGTTCAGCTGACAAAACATGGACAAATTTCTCAGATTCATAATATTCTGTTCTAGGCCTATCTACAGTAGTTATGGATTTAGACATCATAGTGGTTTTTACAACACTGCAGAAAAAAGAAAATATTTTCTTAATTTAGATTTTGTCTTGGTTACCATTAAAAACATCCAAAACTTGCAATTTTAAATTGCATTTGATTTTAAGACTTACTTTCAAAGAATATATCTTGAATTTAGTATTTTTCTTACCCCATTTGCAAATTGTTATGACTCTTTCTAGTTTAAATAAAATTAAATAAAAATGTAGTGGTTTATGCTTAAACAAGAACAATTATTCAATGGGATAAGAAAAATAAGATTAATTTAAGAAGTATTTTCCGAAAGCAAATCTTATTACTTCATGCCGTTTTTCTTCTATAATAAATTAAAATTGGATGTTTTTATATATTTTTTTATTAAATTAATTTGGGATGTTTAGATATTTTTAGACAAAAATAAAGACAAGCAAAAATACTGATAAAGAAAATGATTATTTGCAGTGCATTTCTAATAATTAGTTCAGTTTAAAGTATGAGAAATTGATAGCATGCTGTTTTTTTATATGTTAGAAAGAAAAATGCCTTTTATATACTCAAAAAAATTAAGCCTATTTTTTTTTTTTAAGTTTTACGCATTTCAGTTTCATAAACTTTTTAATCAAACTTAAATATCTAAGGTTTTTATTTAATTTAGTTAAGTATTATTAAATTTGATAAAAATTTAAATCTTTTTTTCAAGTGTACAGGTAAAAGATGCCCCCCAAAAATCAATTTCAGTTGGCAAATATTGACCCTTAATAAATAATATAAATCAATTACAACATATTGGACAAACTGCACTTTCTTCCCTCACATTCTTGTTTTTGCTTGTGCCAAAATCTGCTCTGTCAAAGTTCTAAAATGAGCTCTGAAAAAAAGGTGTTGTATTTTCCAGTGGTGTTATGTGAGAAGTAATCCAAGGAAATTAATAATAAAATAAAACTTCTTTATCTCCTGCAGGTAAAAGGCCTCATGAATGTGGGATCTGCAGCAAGGCCTTCAAACACAAGCACCACCTGATAGAGCACCTGCGCCTGCACTCCGGAGAAAAACCCTACCAGTGCGACAAGTGTGGCAAGCGCTTCTCCCACTCCGGCTCCTACTCGCAACACATGAACCACCGTTACTCCTACTGTAAGAAAGAGGCTCAGGGTCAAGGGCTGGGCCAGGGGGCCGAGGAAGAGGACAACCCCGCTGAGGAGCAACCTCAGACGGGCAGCGCAGCAACCACGCCTCCTTCCCACCTTGACTCAGACGAGCGGGGGAGTAGTACCAGAGAGGATGAGAGCGAGGAAGAGGATGAGATGGGCTCGGGGAGCATAGTGGATGAGGATGAGATTCAGGTGGTTAAGATTGGGGAGGAAGGAGGAGAGGAGGGAGATGAGGAGGAAGGAGAGACGATTGAGGGGGCCGAGCAAGAGGAGAGGGTGGAGGTCCGAGAAAACGGCGAGGAGGAGACAGAGGAGATGCATGGAGGTGAGAGGGAGGAAATGGAGGCTGATGGAGAAAATGAAGGACAGATGCTGAAGATCGTGGTGATGCAGGATGAATGTGTAGAGGAGGAACACAGAGATGAAGAACAAACAGAGGAGGAAGCCATGGACACAGGAGCTCTTGAACACACAACAGACATGACAGAAAGAGCGGAGGAGAAAGAGGAGCCACCGGATGATATGAAAGACAGTGAAAATGAAGGAAACACACCCGTTATGAATGGAGACGTAAAATGAAGAGAAACCACAACTGTGTTTTAATGACTCTTGTTTCTTACAACGTTGTTTTACAAAGTTACTAAAAAAGACATTTTCTCTCTGCAGATGTTACTCTCTTCCTGAGATTTGACTGTGTGAATGCTAACAGGAGAGTGAGAGGAGGAAAGAAAGAAAGAAAGATAGGAAGTAAGCACGATTGCTCTTACGCTGCATTTAAGCCCACTACTGTGTAGAAAACCCCCGGGTGTGCCTGATAAATACAAACTAGTAACTTTTTCCACATAAAGACAATTTTCAGTGTTTGAGTATGTTTGTATAAATGCAAAGTTTAACGAAAAAAATTACAAAAAAAGTGAAGCATATATGGACTGAAAGCTAGACACGTTTTGGCTAATAATGTTTTATTACTAAAACGCCTTGGGTCAAATTCCTTTATCAGTATTACTAATTTTTTGTCACTCTCAGTTTACCCTGAAAAGATGTACAGTTGGGAGAGAGAGAGATTTCTATACGTTTTTATTGCCTATGAACAAAACTCAGTATTTTCTTGCAGTTGAAGGAGAAAAAAAAAGAATCCTGTGCACTACCATATTCCCAGTTTACCTACGGAACACCTATATGGGCCTTGTGTTGTTTAATGTCTACCTTCCAGTATTAGCGCCCCATGCCACGCTAGCGTTTGCTGGCACAACATATATCTGTTGTCTCATTTCAAGATGGACTGTGAGCCTTAAATATAAAAAAGATTAATGTGGTTATGGTGGGGGTGGCAGGGCTGGCCATTTTAAAATCCGGAATACATTTTATTTAAAGCCAAGACATCAAAGAAAACCCTAAGTATCCCGGATGGTTGGTTTGTTTTAGACATTCTCACTAGTTTCATCATGTGTCAAGTGATCACCAACAGACCCTTCCCCACCTATCCATCCACCCTTATGCAAAAACATGCATGTTGAAAGTGCCATTGAATAGTGCCGTTGCTGTGACGCTGTCGCTAGGCAGCATACTCAAGCGTGGAGCTCATACTGTCTTCGTTTTTGGTAGCAGCATTTTTGACCCCTGCATTGAAGCCACTAGTTCTGAACAAAAGGACAAGACTGCCTGTTTTTTTATCAATTCAGTAAAAGGACTACACTGCATCAAGAAATCAGGAAAGACGATCAATGAGCAAAAAGGAGAAAAAGAAATGTAATTTTTTTGACCTTGAAGTATTAATTTTTCCCCTGTTTGGTGCACTTGTTTATCTTGTTCTCTTTATCTGCACGACACTTTTTCTTCAGGTAACAAAATGTAGGCAGATATGATCCATGAAGAATTCACTTTTAGTGTTTTAAGATTTCTTTTTTGGTCAGCCTTTTTACCTGTCAGTATTAATTTTTGTCTCATTTGTATTGAAGTTGTTTGTTTTGTTGTTTGTTTGTTTGTTTGTTTGTTTGTTTCAGTGAACATTGTGTAATGCATTTTTTTTGTTTGTTTTGTTTCAGTAAAAGCAGTATTACTGCTCTCATCCCTTACCAGTATAACTTTACATTTTTAGTTTTAGAGACCTTTTATATTTATGTGTCTTATTTTTGTATTTTCTTTATGGTTATTTATTACACAATGTAGTGTACAATACTGTAGTTTGTATTAATACAATAATATATTTTAGTATGAAGAATAATTTCGAAGATAAATAAATTCAAAGCTGGGGAAGAAACTCTAGCATTTCAAAGTGTTTTGAAATAGAAGAAAAAAAGTATTATTTTGAATTTTTCAAAGTGCATTGTTTGAACAAAAATAAAACAAACACACACACCGCTAAAGAATATATGAACTGTTACCTTTTTCCATGTCATTCACTTTCATGTTACTGTCTCTTACCCCACTATACTTTAAAGCTACTGAACTTCTGAAAACTAATAGTATGATATACACGCATGATTCTTTGCTGTTGTATCAAAGATTGTCCTTAACCATGAAACTGTGCTGCCCTTTTGAACTAAGCCAAAACGTCATCAATGTTTGTTTTTTTTATGTTTGGTTGTGCCAATTCGTAACACTCTTTGTCTACATCAATGCAACGTCTTTTATATGTCCCTCTTTTAACCTTTTTAGTGATAGCTTTTTGTTTGATTGTTTTATTTTGTTTTTTAATGACTCCCCATCTCACAATAAAATACATCAAGAATTGAATATACAGCTCTCTGGTCTAGAATCCTTCCATTACTAGATCTTTAAATCTTTCAGGGTTTTGCTTTAAAGAGCTGTAGACATAAGTAACTGGGTTTTGTTTGATTACAGTGACTGAAAGAATGAGAAGAGGATGTTTATGATGTTTCTTAACATCATGATGGGAAAACAAAAGACATTTCACTGCGAATACAACCCCGCACCAGCCCCAAAATCATTGATTAGGATCAGGTTGCTGCACAGCTTTTTTGGATGGGGAGCATGAATTATTAATGTGATGAAACACAAATCTATGATATGTCTAAAGTCGAAAGTAATGTACGTTCAGCCCTGTGCTGTATAGAGAATCTGACTGTGTGTGTGTCAAAGTGACATAAATAATTTGTTAAAGCAGAGTTTGTTGAGCTCTGTGGTATCTGACAGCATCAGATTTAGGCTGATGATAAAATGATTTGTCATTTTAGACGAACGTTCCTCATTTCTGCAAAGCTTTACTCAAGTATGTGATTTGAACTTTGCTGTGTAACTCATTCAGCACCATTTGAGCTTGTCGTGTAGAGGTGTGCCATTACTTTGACTTATAGTTCTGCTTTTTTTAACATACAGACCTACAGCACTACCTTTGTCCTTCTTTGCATTGTTCTAATAGTTATCTTGTGTAGGTCCTTTCTGACCGCACTTGTAGAGCAAAGTTGAGGCCCATTTGGTTAAATGGTGACTTCAGTTCACTTTGGTTGGACAGTCTGGTTAGAAAATTTCTAAAATGATGTCTGATTCTCAGCTTGTGGGGAAACAAACTGTTTGGAAATCACTTTAAAACCCTGTTCAAAATAATAAGAATCTTTTGATCTCAGCATGTTACAGGCACAGTCCTCAGACCTGACCACAAGTGTCTGATGTTTATATAAGGCAGTGCCCTCCAATGTACTCCCTTATGAGTTTGTAATCATTTGCACCTGTGCAACAATTTACCTGATTCTAATTTTAGCACTTCTTGCAACCATTGCAATAAGGTTTACTAAATTTGCTGTTTCTGGTCAGAGACGGGAGGAATTTGGTGGATAGAGATCATTCTGGAGAAAATGAGTGAAGAGAGAAACTTAAAATGCTTATATCTGCTAAAAGTCAAATTTGTCCATTTTTAGAAGTGAATTGACATATTAATGACCTCAAAGCTAACAACATGTTAATTTCATGAGGTCTTTAATATCAACAGACAGAGGCGTTTCCAGCATTGAAGGACATCCGGGGCTTAGCCCAGACCATTTTATTTTCACACTAGCAACCACTTCTCTGTAGTCCAAAGCTGGTGAGAGGGTATTCTTTGAGTTTTGCTCTGGCTGGGACTGTTTCTACAGTTCCTAAATCTTCCACTCTTGTACTATCCTCGACTAACTCATCCTCTCTCCTCCCTGAATCATCTGTGATGCAAAAGAACAGATACAGCACATAATTTATTGCAAATCAGCTTCAAACAACTAATTCATCAAGTGCTACATATGTCAAATTGTAGACCAATACCATTGAAGAAGAGCAGATCAGTGGGATTGCCCTAAGATCTATCATGATTCTTGAATTTTCATGTACATTAACATAAAGTCATCACAAAAGAGTTATATTATAGTGAGTAAAGTGAAGTAAAAATTTTTTTTAATATAAATAATTTATATTTTTTGACATAGACAAAATGATGTATGAGATCCTAAGTTAAAGCAATACATGAATGACTTTAGTATAAGTTCATTGACACACTATGGCATCAAACTGTATATAATTCTCATTGTTCATCTGTCAAAATCCTTTCATTAGGATCATTAGGAGCATTGGGATAAACAATGTTTCACTTTTAACTTTCTCTAAAGTAAAGTGACTGATTAATTGTTACCAGTTTCCATGCCTGATTCTGGCACATCTTTGCTACCCTCAAAGTGTATATTTACTACAAACTAATATCACAAAACAAGTCAAACATACATTTTATGCTAATGCTTATTGGTTATCCTTAGAGAAAACAACACCTGATAAACAAGAAAATTATGCTCCGAACAGGACTCGAACCACGGTCTCCAGCGTGAGAGACAGATGCGCTAACCACGCTTTAGACTTTAAGGACAAAAACAAATGTGAATTCTTACCCACTAACTTCTTTCGGAAATTTTAGAAGCCTCATTTGCTTCATTTTTGCTGTCTTTCCTGCTAACTGCTGTTAACTCTCCACTAAGTAACGTAAGTTGATGTCAGCTCCTCCCCTACCTGCTGCATATTCAACAGAGAGGAAGAAACGGAGTCGCCCATAGGCTACCGACAGCAAAGGAATTTATTCTATAGGCTAGATTATGCCTATGTCTATTTTTACAGGCTGTATTCAGTATGTGCAAAGCCAAAGCACAATGAAATAAGGCAACTTATGATTTTGTGGGTTTACATAGGCTATTGTCCGGTTTCATATTTGTCAGTCAACTTTTCAAAATACATTCGGGGCTACACTCAAAACATTCGGGGCTGAAGCCCCAGCAAAATCGGCTGCCGCCGCCTCTGTCAACAGATCCAAATAACAAGCATCTATTAAAGTAACATGCTGTCACTAACTGGTTGATGACTGACAGGAGACTGTAAGATAAGACATAAGCAACATAACTGCTGTAATATGAGCTCACTAACTGTGTAAAATTATTGAACTTGTTTCATGACCTTTACATCATCTTTCTGTCTCAAATTGCATGTTTCATTTGATAACTGCCCCGTCGTCTTACAATCTGTATATTACTCATATTTTAAAATTAATAACAGACATCAGATACCCTGGTTATTGTGTTAGGAGAATATATTCTTTGGTGAAATGTACATTGACAAATAAGATTGCCTGAGGTTATATTTTTAAATGTATCTTTTTAAAAATCTAGTGTCACAAGTGTTAAGATCCTAAATATAATTCAACTTTTTGTCTGATTTGTTTTCATAAATTTATAAAAACTTGTATAGTATTTTATACAAAAATAAATTCTTGTAGTAATAATAATAATAATAATAATAATAATGACTTTACAAATGGCATGTGGTAACCATAATACTAAAAGATATTAATGGACTTTCCTTGCACCTTGTATATATAAAGGATATATGTGTGTACTTAAAGGAATATTCCAGGTTCAATACAAGTTAAGCTCAATCAACAGCATTTCTGGCATAATGTTGAAAACCACAAAAAATAATTTCGATTCGCCCCTTCTTTAAAAAAAGCAAGAATCGAGGTTACTGTGAGGCACTTAAATGGAAGTGAATGGGGACACATTTTGGTGGGTTTAAAGGCAGAAATGTGAAGTTTATAATTTTATAAAAGCACTAACATGAATTCTGTTCATTTTAGGGTTTATTGACATTACATCGTCATGGAAATGAAGTTGTAAAATTGGCTATAACTTTACACAGGTTTGTAAGTGTTTTTATCACACTAAAATAATGTTTACACACATATTTTTTACATCTTGTGGCTGTACTTTTTTTAAAAAAGAGAGTGTCTTAACATTCAGAAATTTGACCCTCTTTCACTTCCATTGTAAGTGTCTCACTGTAACCTCGATTACTGCCTTTTTTTTTAAGAAGTCAAAATACATTTTTGTGGCAATAAATATTATGCCACAAATGCTGTCGACTGATCTTAACTTGTATTGAACCCAGAATATTCCTTTAATCAGTAATTTCAAAAACGTTTTCTAACATATTTTTTGAGGTTAAATAAATTAATAAAATATCACGCATTTTTGAGTAAAGAATATCGAGAAGTTTTATTTGGGTTACACCACATTACCTTTTCATAAAAATGTCAAAATAATTTTTGATGGACAAAAGTCTATTTAAAACAATTGTTTCACTGCTAATATATATATATATTTAAAATATTAAAAAAGATTAATCTGCACTACTCATGTCAACATTAATTTTTCAAGAATTTCAGCTTTTATTGAGACTTTGAATTGTTTTCACATAGTCTCTGGACTGTTTCCCGACATTACATTTTACTCTAAGCCCCAGAAATATAATAATGTTTCAAATAATTGTTTTATGTGAAGTGTGTTTTTTATGTATTTTTGAATGTCTTAATTGATCTGGAAGAAACAATTTGCGTCACGTGACACGTCATTGACCCACATGCTGATCTGAGAAGATGACAGCATCTGTCCTCGGACACACTTACATCTGCGGACCTTTAGTGATGATGTCAAAGACACAATGATTTACAGTAATTGGAATTCCCTATAGAAAAAGTAGCTCACAGTCTGTGCTTTTAAAGGGTAAGTTCCCCTAAAAATGAAAATTCTATCATCATCTTATTATTCTCAATTTCATTTGAAACCCCATATGTGATTAGTGACTGAAGCCATCCGCACTCATCTTTTTCCTAAGTATGCAGCTATGGAGAACATTTTCACAATCTCTGTGGATAAAAAAAATCTCTGGAGGTGTAAACAAAGCAAAATCAGTTTGTTTTTAAATAAAAGTGTGTTTTAGTATGGATGTGGCCTAACATCTCCTTTTATGTTCCACTAACAAAAAAATTATAATGCAGGTTTGAACAGGTTCTACATGAGGTTGAATGAATGATGACGTAATTTTAATTTATGGGTGAGCTATCCCTTTAAATAACAAATTTTAGAGGTGATCTGTTGTCTTGCTTTCTCACTCATACACACACTGAAACACACTTACACCAAGCCAGATGGCTCAGGGTACAAAAATCAATTAGATCTCCACCCCAGGAGCAGAGGGAATGCATCCTGGGTGACCTCAGCAGCAGCAGCCCCTCCTCAGGTCTAAGTAACAGAGGACTGAGTCTCCCCTTCTGCCTAATCACCTCAGCTCTAATCTACTTCTCTCCGCTGCATACACACTAACATCATTAGATGAGTAGGGGGAGGAGGGAAAGGTAGAAATAGGGCACGGTGCATATCTTGAACTGCATGAATCACCAAGCTCCTCTAAAAAACATAACTGAATTGAAAGAGCTGCTTGAGAGAGGGATACAGAGAAAGGGAGAGCTGTAAGGAACATCAAAAAGGATTTATTTTGCATTGCAACCCTTGCCAGGAGGGAGGAAAGAAAATGTGTAGGTGGATTCTGGGCGAAGGATAATATGCAATAAAAAGAAATAAGCTGACAGTGAGTATTAGGATCGTGTCTAAGCATGAAGGGCTAAAAACATGATCTTCATTACACCCTGGTGTTCATATTGCAACATTACAACAGATTTATTCATGGGCTCAATGAAACTGTATATTTGAGAAATAATGCATGGAGATTTTTAGCAGTGTTGGGTAAGTTACTCAAAAAAGAGTAATTAATTACTAACTACTAATTACATCTTCTATAGTGTAATGAGATTACTTTACTAATTACTATGTCTGAAAAGTAATTGCATTACTTATTATGAATTACTTTCTAAAATCCTTATCAAACTCGACCAGACGAAAAATACAAGGATAGACATGAAACTGTTCTTTTAATTCTTTCAAATTAATCATATAAAATCCAATAAATTATTCATGTACTGGCCAAAGAATTTAAGGGGCAGCGTTAAATTAGAAAACATATATTTTAACATCAGACTTTAAATTTCATTTTTAAATTCACTATTGTTTTATATATAATTGTTCTATAGAAAAAAAATAAGAGTAATCCCTTACTTTTTAATTAAAAATTAATTTAATTACAGTAATTAATTACTTAGTAATGCATTACACCCAACGCTACTTATTAGCGATAGATTATCGATAGACATTTTGCCATTTTGAGATTTCTTGTGCAAATAAAGGTGAAATGTGTAACTTTTTGATGTTAAAAAATGTCTCCTATCCCAGCTTAAAATACAGAGACAGCAAAACTGCTGAGTGGTGTGGCGTAGTGGGCTAAGCGCATAACTTGTAATCAGAAGGTTGCTGGTTCGAACCCCACAGCCACCACCACTGTGTCATTGAGCAAGGCACTTAACTCAAGGTTGCTCCGGGGGGATTGTCCCTGTAATAAGTGCACTGTAAGTCGCTTTGGATAAAAGCATCTGCCAAATGCATAAATGTAAATATATAAGCCAGTCATTGGTTGATTTCTCAAAATGTGTAAACACTGTGGTGCTATCAAAACATTGCTCTGTTTGTTTGAGTATCCCACCCATCCTGACATAGCAACATTGGCTCAATTAATAGTGAGGGTTTGTAGCATGACAATAATTTTTTGACCAATGGCAGACAGGGGGAGTGTTTGGGAAATCTGTTTGAAAGAGTGATTATGTGGGTTTAAAAAAGAAAACACTGTTCTACACTTTAAACTTAACACAGGTTTTCCTAATTCCCTAAACCAAGACCAAAACGTATGACTATAATGCCTCCTAAAGCTTTCAAACTACATCCATCCAACATGGCATAGACCTTCTGTTCTGACTCGGGTTGCTATGACTTTCCTTTTTCTTTTTTTTTGTCCCATTTTCTTCCCAGTTTGGCAAGCCCAATTCCAATGCTGTAAGTCTTTGTGCTGGCGTAGTGACTCGCCTCAATCCGGGTGGTGGAGGACGAATCTCAGATGCCTCCGTGTCTGAGACAGTCAATTCGCGCATCTTATCACGCGGCTTGTTGAGCACGTTACCAATGCACTGATCTATATAATACAGAACAGCATTGCTGACACATCAATAAACTGCCAGCAGAAGGTGAAGCAACCGGAAGTATTCAAGCAGCTGTCACAATTCTGTCACCTTGTCTGGTTGGGTTTCTATCTTACTGGACTGTGGCATTATCGTCCACTTTCTGTCTTGTGTTTCACGGTCTTTGTGTGAGCACACGGGTCCGGTTGTTAGTGACCGCTGTGAATGAGATACAGCCGTGCACTCTCTGGTGATGTCATGGTCCTGTCAACTTGTCAGGTTAAGTTTCGACTGACGAGGACCGTGGCATCGTCGTCCAGTCTGTCTTGTGTTTCATGAACGTTATTTGTTTAAGTGTACGGGTCCGGTTGTTGGTTACCGCCGTGTGCTCTCCGGTGATGTCATGGTCCTGTCACCTTGTCAGATTCCGATTTGTCTGATGAGGACAAATATGTTGACGTTTTTGCCCTCATGTGTTTCAGGTGCCGCTGGCACGCAGAAACAGCATTTCCATGGGAACACTGATAGCCAACTTTAAGCTGCAAGCAGCACCTGCCCCTGTGTCATGTCCTTGGACGGATTGTTAAATGTAGTTAGTTTTTGAGCATTGTTGTGGGATGCTGAGTACTAACCTCACTCTCTTTGCCTAGTTGGTCCTGGTCCATGTATTATGATAGTAATTTTGATAGTTACTCAGGGTATGTACTTAAGTTCCCAGCAGTGCACCATGGCATGAAAAAATTATGTAGAGTGCTATTTGTTATTTTACTTTTCGCCTATTTTGTTTATACTGCTGATACATTTGTTGTCACTTTCACTTATTTATGTAATGATTATTAAGTGCTTATGTAACACTGTTAAGGATGACAAGGAGGAGGCAAGAACCAGCTTTTCATCATAAATCATAATTTAATGCAAACTTAAACCAAAAGCACAAACATAAACAAACACACACACACGATGGACATGCCCGTAATTCTCTCTCTCTCGAACCATCGTCACCGGCCGCCTTTATCCCTCGCGCACCTCATCAGGCCGATTGGGGACCCTCCGCTACACACTCCTCCCGACGTTATCTCAGGCCGGGGTGCCACCGGCATGGCGTACATCACCCCTATCCCTGGGGCGAGGTGTATCTTGCGTCCCGTGTGGTCATCCCCTCCTTCCTCGCCCTGGGAGGAGACATGAGGGGAAGACAACAACAACAAAAAATAAATAAAAAAGGCGAGGGAAAAGGCCAACATGGTGCGAAAGAGGAGAGAGAGAAGAAGCTCACTCACCGGTTCTCTGATGTACCGTCGCGTGGTCCTCGAACACTTCTCCACACTCAGGCGGACGACAGCCACTCCAACCCCGGGCGAACCGGAGTCAAACCTTCGACCCCCAGCGGGCAGAACGCATCTCCACTTTTCTGGCAGCAAATGGGGACACTCCTCCGCCCCTGGCAGCGGCCCTACCACTCCGGGAGTTTCTTCCCTCCTCCCCTCACGGACGGCGGTCTCCCTCGACCCCTCCGCGTCTCTGGGGACGGCAGGGCACTCCTCCGCCCCCGGCAGCGGCTCCCTCACTCCAGGCGGTCGGGGGTATCCAGTCCCCACTTGCCCGTTCCAGGTGGTCGGGCTACTCCGTCACCCGGCAGATGGCAGCGGCGCTCCCCTGGGTGGACGGCAGTGTCGAGGACTCTGCAACGGGCATCCCTCCTCCTTCCTGGGTTTCGGCACCAATGTAACACTGTTAAGGATGAGCAAGGAGGAGGCGAGAACCGGCTTGTCAATATAAATTATAATTTAATTAAACTCAAACCAAAAGCACAAACATAAACACACACATAAACCGTCGTCACCGGCCGCCTTTATCCCTCGCACGCCTCATCAGGCCGATTGGGGACCGGGCGTGCGATATTCCGACCCGGCCCCGCCCCCCCTCCGCTCCAGAGCTTGTATTATACATAAGTTGCATTTGGTTGACATTGTTAATGTGGTTTGTGGATTAAAGGGATAGTTCACCCAAAAATGTTCATTCTATCATTATTTACTCACCCTCATGCTATCCCTGGTGTTTATGACTTTCTTTATTCACCAGAACACGTTTGAAGACAATTAGAAAAATATTCTATAGCTCAGTAGGTCCCTAAAATGCAAGTGAAAATAGTCAGCATAAATATCGTCAATATGAATATAGCGGTTAAATTAATGTCTTCCAAAGCATGACACAATCACTTTTGATGTAAAAAAAATATCAATACTTAAGTACTTTTTAACTCTAAATGATCGCTTCTGGTAAGCTTCACGAGAGGGTAGAGATCATGCGGTCTCTCATGTGACGTATAACCGTTGCCATGATATAGACGTATACTCACGTTCTCCTCTCGGTTTAGACATCCAGGATAAGCACACAAATGCACCATTGTGAGTAAAGAAACAGATGAATACCATAAAAAACAAGCTATTGTACAGCATTCCTCCCTCTCACTTGTAAACAGCACTTCTCTTCCAGCTGTGACTCACGTCCTCAGTTCTTGAGTGTTTCAAATTCAAATGCGATTACGTCACACCAGAAGCATGAATTAGAGTTAAAAAAAGTACTTAAATATGTATCTTTTTCACACCAAAAGTGATCGTGTCACTTTAGAAGACATTTATTTAACAGCTGGAGGCATATCTGTCACCCCTGGAGTCACGCGTTTGAATTCAAGGATATAGCTAAGTGACTCCAGCCAGGTCTCCTAAGCAACCAAATTAGCCCGGTTGCTAGGGAGGGTGGAGTCACATGGGGTAACCTCCTTGTGGTCGCTGTAATGTGCTTCTCACTCTTGGTGGGGTGCGTGGTTGCCGCAGAGAATAGCGTGAAGCCTCCACACACACTACGTCTCCACGGTAACGCACTTAACAAGCCACATGATAAGATGCGCGGATTGACTGTCTCAGACGAGGAGGCAACTGAGATTCGTCCTCCGCCTCCCAGACTGAGGCGAATCACTATGCCACCACGAGGACTTAAGAGTGCATTGGCAATTAGGCATTCCAAATTGGGGAGAAAAGGGGAGAGAAAAAAAACAGCTGGAGGTATGGATGATTATGCTGACTGTCTATGACTTTTGGAGCTTCAAAAGAGAAATCTCCATTCACGTGCATTTTAAGGACATACTGAGCTAAAATGTTTTTCTATTTTTCTTCAAATGTATTCTGGTGAAGAAAGAAAGTCATACACACCTCATTAACCTCATTGTTTACACCGACCCTGCTTGAGCACACTTATCTGTGGCATCCACTATTACTGTAAGGCATCATAGTACTGAATTTGAGATGGAAAGTCTTTTGGCTATATAAAGCTTATGTTTCTTCAGGACCAGGTCTGCTTGTCTTCAGATGAGGACTCGATCGAGACCACTCTGGGGTGTAAGTTCTGTAAGGTAAATCAGGTGGAAACAGAGCCCCGGGACCTAAGGTACTTTCGCTGTAGCGCTAAGGCTCCGCTTTTATTTTAGCGACACGTGTAACAAGTTTTGCAAAAATGTACATAGAGTCACTTTTTCACCATGAGACCAGGTTGCTAATAGCGTTTACATTTAGGACCAAAAGTTATTATAATTAGGGCATTTATTACATTTAAAGATGCACTCTTTTTTGAATATGGGATCTTGGACATACACTGACACCTAGGGGTCTGGATGCAGCATCTTTCAAACCTGATTCAAACACAGTTGTTTTCAATTACATATGTCATTGTAGAAATTCACCATTTACAGTGGGCTATGATTAATTTAACCCATGAGTTAATGTATCCAATAACAAGGCAATAAAGTGGATTAAGCAGGTAGTATTCGGCTGATCATGTGATCCTAACATTGCAGCCCCCATGAGGGGAACATCTCCATGTAGAATAAAACATATCTCAAACTCTTATGAGTGGTCTTGATTTTATAAATATATTTTACAATTACAATTAATTTATTAACTTTTTAATGAGTAAAAAAATTACTGAGAGCACCAAAAGTTCTTACGTTTAGGGCCTTTAATACATTTAGGACACTCTACATGTCAGGTTACCCTATGTCCTGATGACACTAAAATTGGTGTATGTTCACTTAAATTATAATAAAAATATTTTCCACCCATGCTTTCAATATTTGACTCAACCTTGCAAATTACCATTGTTACAGCAATGCAACATCCTGAACATATCTGTTCTACATCATCATTCAACAGTCATTTACAATGACTTTATATGCACTGAGAAGATAAATTAATCATACTTATTATTATAAAAATGGTATAATTCATTATCTGGCGACCTGTCCAGGGTGTCCCCCGCCTTTCGCCCAATGTTAGCTGGGATAGGCTCCAGCCCCCCGCGACCCTGTACACAGGATAAGCGGTTGACGATGGATGGATGGATGGATAATTCATTATATAATTTATTGTTATCATATATCCTTATTAATATGTTAATATTATACACCATTTATAAATATTAGTAAGTATTAATGATAATGAATTAATAACTTTATAAATAATAAAAATATGTTTTTAAAAAGAAATCATTTGACATGATTTCATTCTCTCTCTCTCTTTTTTTTTTTTTTTTTGCATTCTTTTTATTGCTTGTAAGCTAAGAAGTAAATGCTTTGGTAATGAAAGTGTTTTATTAGTCATGCCAGTAAAACACTCTACTGTAAACTAAAATTAAACCACGTCTCTCAATGTGTCTCTGGTAGTACATCACACTGAACTGTCACCCTTGTGCACTTACCTTACACTGCACACATACCAGCTATACTCTCAGAATGAGAAGACTGTGCCCTCTTCCTCTAAAGGCATCAGATGACATAAGCAAGCATCTTAAGGTGCATAATGCTAACTTGACCCGCTGCCTTCAGTCAATTGTACTCTGGGAAAAATTTATCTGATCCTTAGTACATGACCAAATTTAGCTCTTTTGATGAATTTCAATTATGTTTTTTGCAAAGTATGAAGCTCTGCCTACACAGTGTACAAACCAAGCAACTTCATATTGGTCACTATTATGAATTTGCATATCAAAGTTCACCAAATTTGAACCCCATGTAAACATGAATTGGGAGGTTTCATTAAGATCTATATGACAACTCTGAGTGAAATGAATCCCCTGAATTAAAAAAAAGAATCGATACCCGTCTCTCCATTCAAATTCATATCACCTTCAGGAATTTGTATGAAGAATTCCCAACAGAAATGCTGATGTACGAGCAGGCAACAACCAAACTGAAGATTAACATTACAAGTATGCATCTCTCTCAGAGAGCTGTTATCTTCCCAGCAAAATTGCACTGTTTAGAGTCTGCTGTACCCCAGATCATAAATCATCAAGAGCAAGGTGTGTGTGTGTGTTCTTGTTAAGTTAAGTGTGTGAGGTAAACTTGTAGCAGCAACAGTCATAACACCAGTGCTAACACCCTCATTTATCACAGAGAAGCACACACATGCTCACATATCAAACCTATAATTTCACAGTCTTTAATTAAAAAGAACACAGCACTATTTATAAGTGTAATTGTCACTAAGTAGTACTAGTAAAGACGTTAGTTGTAGAAACATATATTCTTAAGCCTTAGGGGTAGCTGGGGCTCTGCTTGTAGGCGCACATGCTAATAAGATGCTGACGGGTCGAACGCCACTCTGAAGGCCTGAACAGTATTAATCAGGCTGTAAAAGAGACCCACCACACAGCTTGCTGCAAGGACACTGAGCGTAAATCAGCAGTTGGAGACAAACTAATGAACAGGTAGTGAGGGACCGAACCACTAGAGACTAGTGAAGAGAGGCATTGCTTTTAAATTATTGTCAGTCTTATTCACAGTATGCCTTAGTGGGCTTCACCAAACATCTATTCCCGGATACAGTCTTGGCCACCGTACTGTATGGTTGAGCTGATGTGTGTTACATTTTAAAAGCTGCAGTGCACTATATTTCTCATTAAATGGTTTCAAAGTCAACTCCTGTCTACAATTTCAACTTCAACTACAACTTCTTTTAAAGTGATAGCTCACCCCAGGAAATGAGAATTCTGTCTGCATTAACTCACCCTCATGTCATTCCAAACCCATATGATATTTTTTTATTTTTCTGTGGAACACAAAATATATTGAATGTCAATGGGGTCGAAAACTTTATAGCTACAAAAAGGACATAAGGGCAGCACAATAACAGTAAACCATGCAAATTGTGAGGTTTAATCCATGTCTTCTGAACAAATATGATTGCTTTATGTCCTTATTTGCTAAAAATTGTCATTTTAGTTCACTTATTTATAATAGAATAAATTAACAAAATTATTTTTTTTCATTTTGGATCTTGACAGCCCTTGAACATTCTTCAAAACTTCTTTTGTGTTCCACAGATGACAAAAAAAAGTCATATGGGTTTGGAATGAACAACATGAGGGCAAGTACATTTTTGGAACAACTACCCCTTTAAGACATCTCTATGGTCAGTGGTACATATACTGTACACACACACACACTCTCTCTCTCTCTCTCGCTACTCTATACAATTTTGCGCAGGGATCTTCAGGTGTTTTCTGTTGCAGAATTTACAGGCTCTTAACGTTGGGTCAGATGATGGAGTATGGATAAACCAATAAGACTTCACCTACAATGAGTAAATGGACGTGCAGAGGGGTCCATTATCTGTCAGGCTTGTATGATACAGCAGCTCTATATTTACGGCCTACTTAATGGGGTTGATTGTATTAGTGCCTGAGGAGGGGGAATAGCTCAAGGCAGACATAGTATTTCCAGCTTTCTGCAATTACCTTATGTAAATCCTGAATGCAGGAGTCTATTTAAAATGCATTGAATTTCCCAACACAAAACCATCAAGTCCAACCATGCGAACTTCATAAATACCGAAGCATTGGCAGATAACATCTGAAGTACTCCTATGATTACTTTTGCCAATGCCAATGTGTATTTGGGGATTATTTTTAAGGATATTTGAGATATTGCAAATACTAGTAAAAAAGCACAGGAGGCTCTCATTCTATAGAGCTTTAAAAAGTCTCAAGTGAGAATTAAGCACAGTTTTAGATGTCAAGAACTGTAGATATTTACACAATTGTGTAAAAAGGGTAGTAAATAGATTTCCAAAAAATCACTTTGTGCAACATTTACATGGATGGTCAATTATTTTTTACAAGCGACGTGTCTTGAACCCTGGTAATGTATCATTCTGCTTCTCTTTAAGCGAAAGTAACGGCAAACAAATACTCATCAGCTGGTAGGACATTCCTATAAACGTCATTCAGGTTGCATTTGTTGAGATTTACAGCCCACAAATTCTGTTTACATTTATATGAAGCCCTATAAAGTAGTTATCCTGTCAAATAAACTGATTTCATCTGCCCACCCCATACATGCAAATGTTTCTTGTGTCCAAGTTGCTATCACTGATGAATGTGTTTGGATTTTAGAAATCCTGTCTTGTTTTGTGTTTTTATCTTGAATTTGGATGGTCTTCTTGAGCCAAGTTTTGCTTTTGGACACTTTTAATTTGTGACACCAGTACAATTGTCCAGATCTGCAAATGAACAAAATGTTTCCACGTTTTAATGAACACAATTATTCAGATTAGGTGGGGCTCCAAATACAGATCCCAAACCACACTTGAGAATACAATGGACCTGATGAAGAAGGAATACAGAGAGTTCAATTATTGCTCATTGAAAGTCTACAGCTTTCGATATGCATGTGTGAGATACATATAAACACATTCTTGAATAAGCATCTATGGGAAGAAATTAAGCAGCAAGCAAAAAAAGAGTGTGAAAGATGCAGCACAGTGTTTCTTTTTCGGAAAATTATAGACATAAAGAGAGAGAGAAAAAAGTCATGAATGTTTTATGGGTCATAATGGCTTGCTCAGATTTCCTCTCCACACTTTGGCCTCCATGGACACACAAGACTAGGGGCTTTCCTGGCACCTCCACCCCATACACATGCAGTAGCATATGGTGTGCAATTCAGACAACTTTGGGGCCATGGTTGCTGTAGATTGTGGTCAGAGTTATAAATTATGGATATGAGCCAATTCTTGCTTCTTTTTTTTTATTTATTTTTTTAAACATGGTTGTAGAGTTTTTTTGTTCTTAGCAGGTGTTTGAATTGATCCTTGCACAGTTACGGTTCATTCATTTGACCTCAAATTTTAAGTGTTCCACCCTAGAAAAACATGCAGGGCAGGCAATAAAATAGTTAACTTGGAAACAAACATCAAGCTAAATAAAATGAAACCGTTAAGTACGTAAGGCAATTCCTGCGGCATTAATGGGATCAAGTGTAAATTTAAAAATAATCACAGTTTTCAAACCGGTTTCCCATAAAACTGGGGTAGAACAACATATTTTGCATTGCAAAAATTACATCACCTTTAATGAGAAATTAAACCAAGGCAAGGTACTTGTGGGATGACTACAGTATATTTGCTCACTGACCAGAAGTCAAAATTGTATTGACTAATATATTTTAGTTGATAGCTCCTTGTGTTTTCAGTTTTAAATATATGTATGTTCCATGGTAAATAATTTAAACTGTTGTGGAGTTGCTATGGTGCAACTTCCCAAAACCAGCAAAGTGCATGGAAAAAAACAAAGTATTAATAAAAAGCAAATCCAGAAACACTTGTGGAATGTACAAATTCCTTATATTCTCCATTCCACGAGTGTTGTTGGATTTAGTCTCGAAGTGAGGGTTGAAGCACCTTTACATTCCATATCATCAGTTCCCAAAATATCACAATGAAAGGCAATGGCAAACGAACAATAAAAATAGACACTAGAACAATAACTCCATTATTATCACTTTAATATTATCCATTACTTTTTTTATTAGGATTAAACATCAATTTCAGAAATAGCAGTTAGTCTGAAAATTACATTCAATATGTGCAGTTCACAATGCGTGATGACAATGTCCCCTTCCACATCCTGTTTAAGCAATTCATATCTAATACTCATTTTCTTCATCCATACATCAACAAAATTAGAAACTATTTTTCACTTGTTATTGACACGCAACTTCAAAATTTCACACTTCAATT